>NW_028274807.1:32768015-33071045 GCF_037043125.1 Eumetopias jubatus
GATCTTTCTATCACAATATATGAATGTAGGTCCAATTATTTATATTTTACAGCAAGTTAATAAAACACCTAAAAAGGATTTTTATCAATTATATTAAAATGAATTAATAGCAACAAATCAATTATGCAAAATTGCAAAGCTCATTTGTTTACTATTTCATAACAAGAGATATTATTGACGTGCTATCTCCTTTTCTTTTCTTTTTGTTTCGTTTTCATTGATTTATTCTGTGGAAAAGACTTCCTGGATAATCCTACAAGCTTTTGTTTTCATAACATTGTAATGAGATTTGTATTAAAGAAATTCGGATGAAAACGTATTAATCCATGTTCCTGGCAATATAAAACACTATTGTATTTGCTTCATACATTTTTCACTGTTTGGAACACCTTTGGTAGATAGTAAAATAAATATGCATACACAAATAGATGTGATTTTATCAAAATACTACACATTCAAACATGGAAACTGCTTTGGCTATTACAGCAAAACAGCTAAATCCTTGTCTCAGCACTGAGGATCTTTCATGTTTTTAATGGGAATTTGAGACCCAGAGATTAGTATTTACTAGTCCCTATGCAATATTTGAGTCATTGCAACCATTATTGTCTGTTGAAATAAAGAAAGCTCCTGCTCCTAGACAGCTTCTTAGACCAAATGACAAGGCTTAAAATGATGCTCATTTACAACCATGTAATTTAAAAATCAGTTAAAAGAAAAAAGCCTCACATTTTTCCCAATAGAATTCAGTATCTTTTAGAAATATTGCCATTGAGGGGCACCTGGGTGGCTCAGTCATTAAGCGTCTGCCTTTGGCTCAGGTCATGGTCCCAGGGTCCTGGGATAGAGCTCCATATCGGGCTCCCTGCTCAGCGGGAAGCCTGCTTCTCCCTCTCCCACTCCCCCTGCTTGTGTTCTCTCTCTTGCTGTCTCTCTCTCTCTGTCAAATAAATAAAATCTTTAAAAAAACAAAAAGAAATATTGTCAATGATACAGTTGAATGCCCCAAGCATAGAAATGTGGGGAAATATTCTGATACTGTAAAGAAGAAACAACTCAACCATCTTTCTGGAATATTCTATTTAAAAAAAAAAAAACAGTTTATGATAAGCATTCCTTACACCTTATGTATTTATTTACACATAATGCCTCCAAGATATTTAATTAAATGCATGAAATTATTTATGCGACATATATTTGAACTCTGACAGTAACGTCAATTTCATAATGCTTTTTGTTTTTTTAAAGACAATGCCTTGTAGCACTTTTATTTACCACTCAGCTAATATTCTGTAGTCTCCATTTATATTTCATATACAGCAACAAGTATGCTTATTTGATATTAATAATGTCTAAAAACAGTTTGAGAGAGGTCACTTCTTATTAGAGATGTTATTTAAAAATAAAGAACTTAAAGATTTAGTCAGGATTTAAGGGAAATTGGGTACTGGATCACAATGAGTTAACTGATGCCTCAAAATTTCTATAAAAATCAAGTCAAAATAGTGAAACTGCATTAACTGAAAAGAAACAAGTAAATGTTTTAAAATATTCCAATAGTAAACTTTAATAAATCGATCCATTTTAAGGTAAAATGGTTAAGGACATGAGATGGATATTTGGAGAATCCTCCCTTTCTTGCCACCTCAACATAAGAGATATATTTGTTGATATAAGGTAAAGCTCTCACATTAGAACTTGCTTTAATGTAACAGTATAAAATAGCATTACAGCATAATAAAATAGCTTTAAAATGATATATTTCTGATTCATAATTGCAAACATTTCTAAAACAGAACTATTTTAATATTGCATTTTATTACCACCACAGCACCCACAGCACTAATATTTCTCTTCTAATTTTATACTCCCTCCCAGGTCCTACCGCAACAATAGGTATGAAATGAGATTCTACCAACAAACAATGACCCTCAAACATATATCATCAACAAAGAGTTCTCTTCTGAGTTCCAAAGAGATATATTTCCCATTTTCCTGTCTGACATTGATAATTGGATTTGACATTCTGAACTCAACATACCCAAAACAAATTTACGATCCTTTGTCAAAACATACATTGAATGAATGGCATCACTATCTATCTGTAACACAGGTAGAAACCTTCACGTCATC
This sequence comes from Eumetopias jubatus, assembly GCF_037043125.1. Taxonomy (NCBI): domain Eukaryota; kingdom Metazoa; phylum Chordata; class Mammalia; order Carnivora; family Otariidae; genus Eumetopias; species Eumetopias jubatus. The sequence continues at coordinate 32,770,149 of NW_028274807.1, forward strand.
TAACACTTCCTTCTTTATCCTACCCATATGCAATTATAACCAAGTCTGGTCAATTTTGCCTTCTAAGCAAAATTATAATTTTGCTTATAATTCATCCATTCTTAATGAATCCTGCCATAGTCATGGTCAAAACTGGGCCTTCACTATAGCTTCCTAGCTGACTTGGCTTCTTTACTCTAGCTCCCTATTAAGTAGCCAGAATGATCTTTCATAATTGGAAATATTTAAGTTACCCACACTCACATCCTTCAGCCACATAAGCACACAAATCCTTCCATGGATTCTCACTGTTCCTAGACTGAACATAGAAGTCCTTTCCATGACTTACAGATCTTGCATGATATGTCTGCACTTTCTAGAAGAACATCTCGCAGGATATAGCCCACCATTCTGTGCTCAGCCACAGCAGCCAACTTACACTTTCTTTCCTTCTTTTTTTTTTTTTTTTTAAGTATTTTTATTTATTTTTGAGAGAGAGAGAGAGAATGAGCAGAGAGAGAAGCAGGTTCCCCGATGCGGGACTCGATCCCAGACCCTGGGATCATGACTTGAGCCAAAGGCAGATGCTTAACGACTGAGCCACCCAGGTGCCCACAACTTTCACTTTCCTAAATACATCATTCTTCATCCAGCTGTACGTTATCTGCATATGTTGCTTCCTTTGCCTGGAAACTCTTCCCCTAGCACTCATCCCATTTTTTTTTTTCATTCATTAGATTAGACTTCATTTCTTTAGAAATCCCTTCCTTAACCTCTCCAAGTTGGTTGGTGTATCTTGTTTTCTACCATGCTCTGCAATGGACCAAAGTTCCCTGGGGAAATCCCAGCCTCCAATGTGATAGTATTAGGAAGCGGGGGCCTTTGGGAGGTGATTAGGTATTAAGGGCGAAACCCTAATGAATGGTATTAGCACCCTTATAAAAGAGATCCCAGAGAGATCTCTAGCTCTCCTTTTCCCATGTGAAGATACAGCAAGAAGATGACCATCTATGAACCAGGAATCAGACCCTCAGCAAACACCAAATCTGCTGGCAACTTGATCTTGGACTTCCTTGCCTTTAGAACTGTAAGAAAGAAATGTGTGTTGTTTAGGTGACCTAATCTATGGTATTTTTGTTATAGCAGCCCAAATGGACTAAGCTACTCTTCCTCAAGGTATTTATTATACCTACATTTGACATCAATTTGTAGGATCTGTTGATTAATTACCATTTTCCCATAGATTCTACACTCCTTAAAAACAAGAACCCATAGTAGTCATAGCAGGTACTCAATAGCTCAATCTAGCAGCTATATAAATGCTTGCCACATAAAATTATAATAATTAAATTGAAATAATGTGAATTTTTTCCTATGTCTTAATATTTAAATGTACACAAAAAACATGAAAGTTAAAGTACTATACTGGAAATTCTGAGAAACATAACGAATTTATCCTTGACCTCTTTTCTGTTTTCTACAGGAATTTGTAATCCCACTGCTGGGCTCAGTAGCATGGCAGAATTAGACACTCATTTATTCAATATGTAAACACACTATATATTACACATGGTATTTGCCTTAAGGATGGCATATTGAACTAGGAAAATCAAACCCTAAATATGAAATATTAATCACAGTAGGAATTTCAAAGCATAAATCAAAAATTACCATTAGGAAAGACCTGAATTATCATCAGATGAATCATATAGACAACAGGAACAGGAAAAGTGAGAGAGAACAGAGATCATTAGAATTTGAGAATATGATATACTGAAGACAAAATCTGAGATATAGCCCTGAAACTTGAAGAAGTCTGATTTATTTACTTACTTACTTACTTATTTTTAGAGAGAGAGAGAGCATACACACATGTGTGCAGGGGTTAGAGGGGATGGGAGTGGCAGAGGGACAGGGAGACAGAGAATCTTAAGCAGCCTTCACACCCAGCACGAGGGCAACTTGGGGCCCAATGCGGGTGTCCATGTCACGACCCTGAGATCAAGACCTGAGCCGAAATCCTGGAGGGGGGTTACACAGGGAGTGGGCACTGTGGTACTGCAGAGGGTACAGAAAAGGAAATGGAAGGAAATCAAATAACTACATGGACTCTAAAGTAACTAATGGACTCTACAATTTAAATCTTTGAGGCTATAATGATGATTTATCCTTGTGAACATTTAAAATATTTTCTATGCCATTACTTTGATCATTAATTATGTTGTACCTAAGTGCTTTCTTTTCATTTGTTTTGTAAAACTACTTTAAAAATTTTATCTTATAATTATTTAACTTTTCACATAATTCCCAATTTAATACGATGACTTGATGGGATAAGATTATTTAATTTTTCTTACTTTAATTTTTTTTCTTAGAGCATGCCAACAGTTGAAATTATATCAAATTACTAATAAATATTTAACTTTACTTATGGGATTAATATCCTTACTATTCTTTTTGTATTGCACTTCTATAGATAACTGGAAATATATGATACTTTTGTGGGGTCTAGAAAGTGAGGATAAAGATTGGAAAAAATCTGAGCATTCCTTCTTCCTCTTAAGTGTATATCGTGACTCTGGAGCTATATTAGGGCCCTCAGTATGTATTAGCTTAATATATTTTGCCTCTGAACCTAATTAACATATTTTAAGCAATTTGTAAGCTCTTCTGAAAAATAAGAATGTGTTTTAAGTATTAGGACTCTAGTATATTTACTAACTTCTACTGACACTTTAAAACAATGTGTAATAGGGACTTTCACATTTTGGCAGTTTTCCCACTGTGGTCAGCAGAAAGACATTCAAATCCTAATTTTAAAAAACCTATAAATATGTTATAGTGCATGGAAAATGTAAATTAAGGTAGCAAGTGGAGTTAAGTTTGCTATTCAGCTGACCTTAAAACAGGAATAATATCCTGGGTTATCTGGGTGAGTTTGGAATACTCAACGGGTCCTCAAATGAGGAAGAAGGAGGAAGAAGAGTGAAAGTCAGAGTCCTCTGAAGTAAGAAAGACTCAAACACCCGTGGCTGGATTTGAAGATGAAATGTAGGCACGTGGGCAGCTCCCAGAAGAGAAAAGCCATGAAAATGGATCCTCCAGAAAGGAACACAGCTGTCCTGATATCTTGATTTTAGCCCAGCGAGAGCTGTGTTGGACTTCTGAGCTACAGAACTGTAAGATTATACATTTGTGTTGTCTTAAGCCACTAACTTTTTGGCAACTTTTGACAGAAGTAATAGAAACCTCAAATACTACCACCTCTACGTTGAGCACAAAGAAATTCTAATACCTTCTATAGTCGGCACTGCCCACTAGCACACTGCAGTAAGTTCCTGAACATCCTTCCTGGTTTCTTCTCATGGTTCTAGTAGAAATGGCTCCATTTCTCAGCTAATACCAGCTAAGCCACATCCTCATGAGTAGAGTATTACATTCCACGTAGATAGAGCCTAAAAATCTCTGTAAATCTGCTTTAGAGAAAGGAAGACTATATTTTTATTTCGTGGTGCTCTCTCCCAACGAGGAAATCTTAAGCTTTCCTTTCACACAGTTGCTTTTCTTTTGGGTGGTTTTCAAAAGAACTAAATGTATAGCAGATTCCAGCTTCAGTCCTCAGCCTTGGGGGCTACTGCTCTCCCATCAAACAGCCCATCTATTGACAGATTTATTAAATCTATTCTAAAAATTAAGCCTCCTAGATTTCCTGTCTCCAAATCAAATTTGAATGTGATCCTGCAGGCACTCACCTGACCTCCTCTTGAACTGCTATCAGGGGTTTTGTATTCTCTCTGCATTTGACTCCCCTAGGATGGCTAGCAATGACTGAGGTGTCACCTCTGACCTTCAGGTTTAGTCAGTTCTCTGCTTGATTTATCTTTTGGTTCTTATGATCCCTTCAGTGTTGTTTATGCTTTCTTTAGTTTCATGTTAAAATAAATCGTCTTTTACCCCATCTTTGCTAGAAAGCCCTTTGTAGGACTAACTCCCAAATCCCTTTGCCCTAAGAAGTCCACAACTTATATTCCAGAATGAAGAAAGGGTTAGTGAAGATTTATCCAGAAGTCTTCAATTCTCATTCAGAATATTTAGGGAAATATCCACCATCAACAACCAAACTCTCAGGGAATCTAACCGATAACCACTTTAGGAATACTGGGATGTTTAAGCAAATCAGTCAGAGTATATTTTTATGAGAATTGTAATAAAAAATACTACAGTAGAGCTTGGTGTCAGATTTCTTATAACAGGTTGCAGATATTCCTCCTCTGAAGTGTATGCACCGCTGTTATATTTCAAGATGAGTTACAAAGTTCATATGGAAGAAATAAAAACCTGGAGTACTTCTTCCTGACAATGGGTATGCAAAAGTAATGAAAATGTAGCACACATTGCTCGTGGTCTAGGCAATAATTATGCTCCATCCCTTTCTTGGTGATAGAGCTTGTCTGTGATGACAATGGTTGAAATTCTCAATTATCTGCCTTCCTGCTCTCTCTTTTGCATCAAAGTCACATGTATGATACAAATGCTAATCAATGGGATTTTAGGAAAATTATGCTAAAGACTTCTCAAAAATAGAATATATATATATATATACACACAACATATATAACATATATTACATATAATATGACCAAACAATATAGATAGATAGATGGAGATTTTTTTTTTCTGTAATAAAAGAGATTTAGTAGATTTATTTCCTGTCATTCCTTATAAGTATGTTGACATTTAAGGGTGTGATAACTGGAGCTGTGGCAATCATCTGTGACCACGAGGAAAATGCCTAAGACCAGATAAGCAGATCCTCAGCCCGTAATTTCCTCTCTCAAACTCACTCCTTTTACCAGCATGGGGGTGCTACAGACTGTGTCCCTCCAAAATTCATATGTTGAAATCCTAACCCTCAAAGTGATGGGATTAGAATATGAGGACTTTGCAAGGTAATTAGGTCATATGAGTGGGATTAAGGCCTTTATGAAAACAACCCAGAGAATCATGGCAAGAAGATGGCTGTCTATGAACAAGGAAGTGGGGTCTTAACAAATAAATTAGCCACAGCCTTGATCTTGGATTTACCAGCTTCCAGAACTGTGAGAAATAAATTTCTGTTGTTTACAAGTCACCCCGTCCACAGTATCCTGTTATAGCAGCCTGAGTGGTCTAAAACAAAGGATGTTCTTTCCATAGTTTTTTAAATCTACATTTGTATGTATTTATTGTATATGTACATATACTTTATAATATACTGAGATTAAATCATACCTGTCATAACCTGGTTCTCTCCCTCACTTTTCCCATTCACAATATATCCTGGAGACTTACCCATGAACACACACACACTTTATACATTTTTTAAACAGCTCCATAATAGTTCAAAATAACTTTGTATAAAAGTATATATGCAACAAAATAACTTTTTTTATACAGGTGAGAGTTCTCTATCAGGATTGTTCTAAAATGCTCTTCACATTTCAGATATATATCCCAGAGAGCATTTCAAATTAATATGTGTATATATGCACACAAAAACTCACACTCATATACATACCCACAGACATACATAAACACATATAGATTTATACAGTACCCTCATGTGTTCCAAGTCATTATTTGTCTAATTGTCCGGTCCAGCATCCATACCCTCTATAGCAGCTTTATGGAATGTTTCTGATAGAGCAAGTTCCATCAGTACCATCACCAAAACAATGAAGAGATGCCAGAGATTACACCTGTCATTGAGTTTCTGGCAATGTTCTTTCATCCTGTTTGACTGGTTTGGGACTTTGGACACCTAACAATTTTGTGTTTGAAAGAGTTAATACAGATTTAATGTACCTGTCCAATTCATAAAATAGAAGAAGGAGCACAATAACCAAGAGTGTCTGGTTCACTTTCAAAAGAATTCCTATATTTTGAAGATGTGAAAGTTTAAGCCAATGAAAACGTACTTCACTAAAACATGACAAGGAGATTTAAAAAGACTATTTTATTTGCTAGTGCTAAAAAGCCTCAGACTTGTCCATACGAAAAAGTAGAGTACGCTATAAATGGGTACTATTACAAAAATGCACGCCCCACATTATCCAGTCCTGTCAGTTGTCCTCAACTTACGGACTTGCCCCCATGCTTCGAATATATTCACTGCCGGTCACCCGCAACCCCAGACTTACATTACTGATCCTAGCGCATCAGTGACAGCAGAGCTATACACAATATTAGCCAATGTTTATCTGATAATTTTTTAGGATCTGCCCTTTCAAACTACTAACACTTCAGGTGACTGTGTCCCTTTCCCTGCCATTTGCTGAAAGTGCTTTATTGTTTTAGAAACTGTTGTTCCTAATAATAATAATAAATACAAGTCTTGCATCCCTTCAATGCCTAAATCTTATTAATAATGTTTCCTTTTAGAGTCGTACGTAAATGCCATGTTAAATCTTATTTTTTGTAATCTCTTTAATCAGAAACAAGGAAATTAGCCAGCTGTTGGAACTCATGTTAAGAAGTAATTAAACATCTGATTGAATATCCATGCATATCAAATAGGAGAGGCTAGTGTTTGTACACAAGACAGACTACACTGATTATAATTTAAAAAGGTCCTACCAGATGACAATGGTAGAGTGGTGATGAAGGATTTGCTCCAATATTCTATGTCTATGATAATTTTTCCTAAAAAAAAAAAATCCCATAGTTTGGCAAATAGTTTAGCATAACATGGAAACCATAGGAACCAAATTCTTCATCATTGAAACACATCTTTACAGTTGAATACCAATATTTTTTGTATTATGCAAAGCAATGATGCACATTCTGCAAATTTTACAAAATGAAATTATCAGATATTTTGTTATAAAAGCATTTCTCAGTACCTTTTGCATTTTAAGGTAGATAAATACAAAACAGCAAAAGAATTATTTTTAAATTCATATATGTATTAGTTGTTTTAGGAAAGATATATGGTGTGTTTTAATACCTACAATGTATAGGCTATATCCAGAATAACTGTGGAATAATTTAATATCTCTTTAGGTCTTTTCCTATAGAACCATGCTGTGATAGTCCTTGCATTTTAAAGTATATGTTTTGAAAGATAAATATGAAAAAAATGAAAATAAAATACGCACTTTAATATTTTATAGTACTAATACTAAGTCTTTGCTTAATTGGTCTGGTGCTTGGAAAAGTCAGGGCTGTTTATTTAAATCATTGGCAATCGGAAAAAAATAAAAAATGCTATATCTTTGAGCTTTATATTAAGATTTGCATAGTGGATCAGACTATTAATCTTTTTAGTCCAACATCACATAGTGGACAATTTTTCATGCTTAAGAAGAAGACAAACTCCTCCATAACACATATGTCCAATCGTGCAATGAAATTTTATTTCCTGGACTTCTTCAGAGTAAAAAGTGTCTATTCATCATTATGCTTCATTTTATGATGTAGACTATTGCCCAGAGGAATTCCGTAAAGATCCAAAGATTAATTTTACATGTGGCACCAAGTTGGACTTGAACCTAGACTTTGAAACTTGTAATAATTCTTTCACTATTGTGATTATTTTTCATAATTCCCTAGAGGTTACTGTAACATGAGTCAACATTGTTTGATAAGTTGCAGAAATGATGTATTCCAGGGCAATGAAATTTGGCACATTTTACCAAAGATTTTCAAAGCTTACTATTACAACAGTTGATAAAGTTCTAACACAGCAGTTCAAACATTGCTATCTTATATTTGTATCCTAAAAGATTGTGGAACCAAGAGTTCAATGGTGTTCTGCAATATTTTCATAAAGTATGATTTATCTTATAGCCCAGAATTTAGAGGGTTATATATGCTCACTGACTGTAAATTCAGAGTTGTCCAAAGAATGTCATAGTGGTTCAGTTGATAAAACACTCCTTAACTGAAATTATCTTTTATTATTTTTTTAAATTTTTTCAATTTGAATATAGTTGGCATAGAATGTTGCATTAGCTTCAGGTGTACAGCATGGTGATTCAACATCTCTACATGTTATGCTATGCTCACCACAAGCGTAGCTACCATCTGTCATTATATAGCACTATTACAATATCATTGAGTATATTCTGAAATTATCTTTTATTTTACAGACTACATTAAATTGTACTAAAGGTGAAGGCTTTCCTGGGTCTTTGGTGTCTTCTAGCTGCTCTGATTGTGCAATTCTATGTAATTCTATATTTTCAATATCAACTCCAGGTCCTATAGAGAGTATAGGACAAGTTAGTATGATTTCTAGAATGTCCATGTAAGACCATCACTTATTTCTTCTACTTCTTCAACAAAAGATTCGGTAAGTTCCTGGACCCAGGTAGTTTGCCTTGGTCTTAGATCAAGTTGACCCGGGAAGGCTGAGGATCAACAATGAGGACTTTATTCCGGATCAACTGTACTCTACTGAACTCTCTGGTCATGCTGCATTTTGGATTCTACCAATATTGATGAGCCTCAATGGATGTAGGTTTTGTGGGTGCCAGCACGCATCCAGACTTGCTTCCAGAAGTCTGGGCTTGGAAGTAGGAGTTAGTTTAGCTTTCAGAAGGTCTGGTCTGCAGTAGTGTGCTGATACAACTTCTTGAACCTACTTCTGTACTTTTTTTATGTGTAAATGTAGTTTGATTTACCAATGAGGTGTTCTTGTCTGATCTGTCTCTCAGTCTAAGCCTATATGTGTCACTAGTAACTGTGTACCAGCTAAACAGGGACAATACCTATATCTAGTTCTCTGGTCCTCCTGAATGTGTGTGTGTGTGTGTATGTGTGTGTGTTTAGTATTAAAATTTCAAAAAGTCAAGAGGACTATGTAATAAATCCTCATGATCCATCACCCAACATCAACAATTTTCATCTAATCCAATGTACCCTCCACCTCCCACCAAGAGACACCTATGCTCCAGTCATAAAAATCTACTCTCTGTTGGATAAACACATGCATTTCAGCCTTTCCTCGCACTAATTTCTCTGCCTAACGTGCTTATAACATCCCAGTTCTTTGTTCTAAGCTCAGCAGACTCCTTCGCTGTCTAGTTTCACTTTAATCTTCTTTGAGAAGTGTGACCTGAAAACCAAGCTCCCTCTTTAATCCGTCCCTGCAGCATTTTGAAGTCATTCCATCATTTTTTAAATTATAGTTTTTGCAGGCACCTGTATGATCATATTAGGAAGCGGTTACTTATGGCCATGAAGATCATCTTTTTAAATATTTTTACATTATGTGTATAACTCTTAGAGCTGAAGTGTGTTTGAATGAGACTATAACAAATCCTTCATAATACAGTATTTATTATATCTTGCATTTCTCCTTTAGACTTAGTGGATAAAATACTTCCTTATTTGAGTAAATTTCTAGTACATATGTTATTATTTTTCATCCCACTGTCCTGGATAAAATAAAATTCTGAAACAGCACCAACTTCCTATTGGTTATAAAATATGCATATTTGTCTCACTTTAAAGTTTATGTTTGGGAATCATATTGAGTCTAAAAACAGTATCAGCAATACCACCTACAAATCCCAATGATGTTCATCCATGTACATTCACCCACATTTCACTACCTGGTTCATAGGGTTATTGAACTGCTCACTGTAATTTAAGTGAAGTGACAGGTCAGTTCAAGCAGCTGATTTGATCTTGTTTCTGCTACTTGATTTTGACTGAAATTACCCACAACAACCAATGTGTTGATGTATTAACATGGCTTCCTGCCCAGTGGCATCTCTGGCACAGAACAGGGTGGAAATTCAAAGGGTTTTTTGGAGAAAGTGGGTATGGATGAGGGCATATGAATTATTTCAGTTTCAGGACAGATACTGTACTTACTCAAGGGAAGTAAAATGGTGCAGCCGTATACATGCATATAAAAGATGCCTCCCTGAATAATGTGTCTTATCAAACTTTGAAAGTTGAATTTAAAACTCCACCAAAATACTTAGTTAAAATCTGTTCACTTTTTGTTGCCCCTTCCGAAAATTTAGGTGTGCATTCTCTAGGGGAAATATATCCTTATATGTGTCTTATAAGATATATATAGGATATATAAACTTTAATATTTCTTCAGTATATATAAATTTATTTATATGTAGAAACATATATATATATATAAATTTTCTAATTAAAAATAATTTAACTAAGAGAATAATGATTTTTAGTAGTTGGATTCCTAAATTACATCTTGCCCTAATAGAATTACTAGGCACATTAATCAACCAGGTCATCAACTCTGATTTTATAGGGTTTACTCTTCAGTTAAATTAGATCATCCATGGGTGAGGAATAATATTTTTCCACAGCCATTGGGCCAAACCTGAAAATACAATGATTTTTCATCTCTAAAGGCCTGTCAGTAGCAATTAAAGGGATTTATTATTAAAGTGTCTAAAATCACAGATTCTAATTTTCTGCTTCAGTGTATGAGTCTGTACTATTATATTTGCTCACAAATTTGCATAATTTAGAAGTTTAAACATTCCCAAACTTCAGGTATTTATTCTCTGTCATGGCAAATGTACTGTCCCATATTTCTAATCTGCTTTTGCAGATTACAAAAATGTGTCAAGAAAAAGTCTCACTGCAACTTTCCAAATAAAGGTATTCATCAGAAATGTAGTAGAAGACACTGAATTTTTAAAAAATTTTATTGTAAGCTAACCTTAGGTAACCAACATTAGCAGAAATTTTTTCAAGGTTCACCCACATTATGGGTGAACACATTATGTTCAATACATAATATATATTCAGAGGTTTGTAGTGGATTCACATTTTAGAAATAAATATTACTAGTAATAATGCATGATTTTGATTAACAAATTAAAATATCTACTTCTCAGTTAAGTGAAATATCTCATTTAATCCTCACAAAGCCTTTATTAGTTGCATTAATAGATGAGGTTACTAAGACTTAAAGTGATTGAATTCCTAATCACTCAGTTAATAAACCGATAAGCCAAGATTCCAACACTGGTCTATTTTCATAGATTGCTTCTTCCCCATTGCTTCATTTTGCAGTGGTCAGGAAGGTACAGGGATTGTACTTTAGATAGTTCTACCTGCCAAATTATCAGCCTACACTTTCTCCTTTAATATATCAGTGTACTTTAATTAAATAAAATACACTTAAGCATAATGGAATTTCATAGGAATATGTCACATTACAGAACGTGACAATGCAAAATAGATCACATGTGAGAATAATGTAAAAAAAGAATTTAAAATTTTTGATATTTGTTTTATTAAAATATCAACCTCTAGGTGGATTTATTTCATACAATAAGCTGAATAATATGTCTAACTTTCTTGGAAAATATTTGTTCATTGCATATGCAGGAGGGAGAGAAGCTATTCATTAGTTGTCATCTTCCCAAGTAATTATAAACTAGAGAACATGCTTGGAATCACTTTGGGGAATATATTTCTAAGGGAAAAATAGTCAAATGTATATGTAACAGCTAAGCATTCCTAAAGGGTGAGATTCTCCAGATTTACTTTTTTCAATGCTTTAAGTTTAGTCTTAGGAACTGTCATTTCTCTTGTTCTGCATTAAATATGGCATTAAACCAGCCACACTCTTCCTTTCAAGTTGATTTGTGTTCCCTGACACAGGGACATCAAATCACTGTGGGGTACCCCCCTGCTCTTCATTACCTGGGAGAATAAAATTGGTAGAGATAGAGCCTCACTGGAAAACCCAACTGAAAGAAAGCACAGAGCAAAACCATTGATTTGACCTGTTAAATGGATTATTTGATCTGCATACAAAATTTTCTTATAGTTTTAGGTTGTCACTAAATTGATTTATGATTAATGCTGGGTGAAGAGTTCAGGATAATAAATCTGGACTGAATCCATACAAAAGCATACATATATATTCTGTCTACCAACAGAAGCAAGGGCTTTTTATTAGCTGTGTTCAGGTCTGATTTGTGAAATCTTTCATTCTAAACAACTCAGATTCAAAAAGAGAACTCATCTTGCCCTTATTCTATTCCTTTGGAGTCCTTGGGAGATTTTCTAAATACAGTTGTGGAAATAGACTCTAGGATTCCAGGTAGTCATGTGTATGCAAATGTGTTGGTGTATTTTAGAGTTTCATCACCTATTCCCTCTGTATGTTTGTTGTCTTTCCTTTGAAGCCTGATGGAAGCAGGAATAAGCAAAAATATATAGACTAAAAGAAAAAAAAGAGAAATTATTCCAGGAAGCATGGGAATTTCACAGTATACAGACCCTGGGGTACAGACTACATTGAAGAATATTTAATATAGCATAACACAGTATTCTCATTGGGCTTACCCAGCTGAAGACTGAAAAATAGCAACATTAGTAAGTCAAAGGAATGAAATAGATTTGCATATTTAATGTAAAACTTTTTTTTTCTTTAGCCTAATGGCTACTTTTAGGTGGAGACGAATAATTTTTTTTATCATATTCTCTTTCAGAACCCTTCATCTAGATAAATGATATATCTTTTTCTAGGAGAAATATTTTATGTCTCATTGTGTTAAATGTTAATATGCAATAACATTTTTCTTTTTATGTTTTTAGTCATTTTATATTTTAGTCTCCACAAAATCTGAATGTTTATAGCAATTATTTGAATATTCAATCCATAGATAAAATTTTTTGAAATTTAAGCCATTTTAACCTACCTATATAGATTAATTTGTCTTCAAAATTAATTTGAAACTAAATTAATCAGATAATATGTTTTCAAATAACAAAGTATTTTACCTTTGAATGGCATTGCAGATATTAATATAAATACAGAGATAGGCATATTCACAAAACTTTAGTACATGTCCTGGGAAACATCTGAAATACCATACATTGTTTATACTGGGTATGAATTAAGGCTGTATGCTTTCTAACTTTTTTAAATCATTTTTTCCTTATAAAAAAAGCAATATACGTACAAGTTTGCAGAAATATTAACCTAAAAATATCCGCATCTTGAATACTGCAAATTACATTTTCTTGGTCAAAAGTATGAATCTAAATAACCATTCATATTAGGGTACAGAATGAACATTAAGGTAGGACTCATGAGCTAATTACTTAGCTTTGGACTTTGCATAGTTAATTAGCACGACCTCCAAGTGTCTTTTATCTCTAAAATGATATAATATCTGTCTAATTTACCTAACAGGCTTTTTCTGAAATAAAGAAAAGGAGATAATAGGTGTTAATGCATTTTCTAATCTCTGAAATGCTGTTTGAGGATGATTTCTTAGAAATTTGTGTTTACTATTTTCCTGCCTTACATATATACCTAAATAGCATTTCTGTAGAAATGGATAGATTAAAGAAAATGTTATTCCATGAGTAGCATGTGAACAGAAATAAACTGCAAAGTTTCAAGGAAATTGCTTGTGGCCACTTAATGAACTCCCTGGTACCTCAGAGAATGCAATGATAACTGAAAAAAAGTGATGGATGGTGAGAAGCACGCACCAAATAAAAGTCATCGAGTCCTGAAAATCATATGCATATCCTCTCCCAATCTGTAATTGCCTTCTCAATCACTAAAGCAGTCTGCATGGGAATGTCCTTTCCTATTTCCTCACAAGGACATGACCTGCACAGCACAGACAGTAACAAGACATCATCTACCCCTTGCCCTGTTTTTACTATCTTTTGTCCAAATCTTTGCCGTATGTAACTTTAACCTGATTTTGTGAATAACAACATTGGGGATCAGACTAAATGAGGTGTTTGTCTGTCTCCTGAATACCTCAGTGAAACCCTAGCTTTAGTGGTGGGCAAAGGGAGGAGAAAAGAAGCAGAAGAGAATTCTGAATTATAGATTCTGTGGAACGAGGAACTGATGGGATCGTCCTATGAGTCTGTTCCAGGGAGGAGAGATCTGCCTTTGGATTGGAAGGGAGAGAACTGACAAAGCTTAACCCATTACCTAATAAAAAGTCATACCTAACTATGGAAATTACAGTTAATGACCATTTTTTCACAGCACATGATAACTTTAATTACATTTTCTTATTAGCAATCAAAACAACACACAGATAGCTAGAATTACAGTTTGTTTCTATGTCCCCAAGAGAACAATGGTTCCACATTTCCACGGGATTGATTATGAAGGAACAGAACAATTCTATTTAACTTTTGAATGGCATATTTGATTTAGGAGGACTTGGAGAATAAAGCCAACTTTACAAAAGTATTCAATTTTGTATTCTGCAATTTTTTATCTTTTGGAACATTCATCCATTTGCAATGTAAATTAAGAACTAAACAATGTTTGCTTTAATTTAACAAATATGGAAGGACAAATTATTTTTTTAAAGATTTTATTTATTTATTTGACAGAGAGAGAGACACAGCGAGAGAGGGAACACAAGCAGGGGGAGTGGGAGAGGGAGAAGCAGGCTTCCCGCTGAGCAGGGAGCCTGACATGGGGCTTGATCCCCGGACCCCGGGATCATGATCTGAGTCCAACACACTCTTTAACCACCCAGGCGCCCTGGAAGGACAGATTTTTAATAAAAAAAAAAAAAAAAAAAAGGAGACATTTTTCCAGCAAGTATCTGAGCAATAATAATAATAATAATTAATAATAATAAAGTACTGTTGAATTTTTACTGAAAATGTAGAGATTCAATCATATGCTTGCCTATGTCTCAGTCTATGCTCCCCATTTGCTTAGAAGTGCTACAGTGTATAAGGGTATTAAACCAGAAGCCAATCATGGAGAATCTATTCACTGCCTTTGTTATATAATATGATATGCCATTTCCCTTTTCTCTTCTACTTCCACAAGAAAATCCTTCGTTTAAAAGTATTTACCAATAAGAAAGTTCATTTCCTCTTGCCTAGTAGACAAGACTTCACAGCATACTGATGTCATTTTGTTGTTTTAAAACTTTATATAATAAAATATTAATGACTTTAATGTGGTTTCTTTTTTTTTAAGATTTTATTTATTCATTTGAGACACAGAGATACAGAGAGAGAGAGAGAGCATGAGCAAGGGGGAGAGGCAGAGGAAGAGGGAGAAGCAGACTCCCCGCTGAGCCAGGAGCCCGATGTGGGGCTCGATGTCGAACCCGATGTGAGGCTCAATCCCAGGACCCTGGGATCATGACCTGAGCTGAAGGCAGACGCTTAACCATCTGATCCACCCAGGTGCCCCTTTAATGTGGTTTCTATGGCCCTTGACTAAGTGCTAAGGCTTTTCTAACAAAATGCCATAGGCCGGGTGGCTTAAACAACATACATTTATTTCTCATAGTTCTGCAGGCTGGAGGCCTGAGCTGAGGGTGACAGCACAGAGCCCTCTTCCTGGTTTGCAGATGTCTTCTCCTTGTGGCCTCACATGGGCAGAGACAGGGCTCGTGTGTCTGTTCCTCTTCTAATAAGGCTAGTAATCCCATCACAAGAGCTCCACCATCATGACCTCATTTAAACTTAATTAGGCCCTCAAATTCCATCTCTATATACAATCAGACACATATGAATTTGGGGCAGGGGAACACAATTCAGCCAATCAACCCTTAGGATTTAGACCCCAAATTCCTCATCGTGTACTACTCTAATTTTTGCCTGTAGATGCAAGCCCCTCTGGCCTTTGTGGGGGGGTTCTAAAACACAAGTGTCTCTTTCGTGCCTTGGCACCTCTGCAAGTGTTTTCCCTTTTCCTCAAACTCTTTCTTTGCCTATGCTTGTCTGGTCTCTCTTCATTTGATTCTCTAGTGAAACAGCCTCCTCCGGAAGTCTTGCTGCCTCCAATCTCCTCCGGCCGCTCTCACACCATGTTGTCCTGCTTTGGTTACTTTCTAGCATTTATCGACATCTAGAACTAGCTCCTTTGTACCTTGAGTTACTGATTTTTTGGTCTACTTCTCCCAGAGAATATAAAAATTCCCTGAGAACAACCTATGTCAATCTGCCTTGTCCTCTGCTTTTCCTCGAATGCCTAGCATACAGTAATCACTCAAGAAATACTGAATGAGTTCATAAATGAAAATTTACTTATCAGGTAAAAACAACATTCTGGATCTTAGAATTTGAAATTGCCTCTCAATGTAAAATTAATAAAGCAGGAGTTCCTATGCTCTCAGCCACAATAAGCATGACAAAAAAAAAAAGTTTTAAAACAACAAAATGACATCAGTATGCTGTGAAGGCTTGTCTACTAGGCAAGAGGAAATGAACTTTCTTATTGGTAAATACTTTTAAACGAAGGATTTTCTTGTGGAAGTAGAAGAGAAAAAGGGAAATGGCATGTGACAAAACGTAAAGAAAAAGCAGCAGAGTGTGGAGGAAAGGAGAGCTGCTCTCAGTGCTGGGAATAATGGGAATGGACTGGTGTCGACTTTGAGGTTCCTATGCCTGAGAAGAAGAGAGAGAAAGACAAAGAGAAGAATAAACCTGGGGCACCTGGGTGGCTCAGTCGTTAAGCATCTGCCTTCGGCTCAGGTCATGATCCCAGGGTTCTGGGATCGAGCCCCACATCGGGCTCCCTGCTCGGTGGGAAGCCTGCTTCTCCCTCTTCCACTCCCCCTGCTTGTGTTCCCTCTCTCGCTGTGTCTCTCTCTGTCAAATAAATAAATAAAATTTAAAAAAAAGAGAGAGAGAGAAGAATAAACCTTGAGTGTGGGAGAGAGGCGGTAGAGGGCTTGGTGCCTGCACCTCAACACCTCCATTCCTGCAGCTCTTGGCAGAAGACACCACATGACAACAAGGAGAGATTATGGCTCCAGAGTCAGACAGCACTGGCTTCGTCCCAACTCAGCCACTGCGTCCCTTAATCTTCTTTAACAAATGTCACTTGTGAAATGGAGGTTTTGTCTTGGGGGGACTCTCTTAATGAATTTTAAGTCCAATACTTTGTAGTATTCAGTCAGTGATTACCATGTTTCACAACATTTAGTCAATTCGTGGGTAAAAGACAGGGAGAAAGGCATGCTTGACAAGACTACACAATTTGAGATGATAGGTTTCTTTATAGCAATTATACTGCTGCTGCAGATATTAAAATGAGGTTGTCAAAACCCCCACTAAAAGCTCACTAAAAAACAAAACAAATGAGCAAATAAACAAGCAAACAAAAAAAGCCCAATCCGACCTGTAAGTACGGAGAACAAACTGGTGGTTCCCAGAGGGGAGGGGGGTGAGGGATGGACAAAACAAGTAAAGGGGAGTGGGAGATACAAGCTTCCAGTTAGGGAATGCGTAAGTCAGAGGGATAAAAGGCACAGCGTGGGGAACATAGTCAATGTTATCGCAATCACACTGTACGGTGACAGATGGGAGCTGCACTCGCGGTGAGCACAGTAGGAGGTACAAACTTGTTGACTCACTACGTTGAACACCCGAAACTAAAGTAACATTGTGTGTCCACTATACTTCAATGAAAAAAAAAGGCACATGCTTCAACCTTCAAGATCAATTATCCTTTCAATTCTTAATGGTTGTAGGTAAAACATAAATACATAAAATGAGGTTGTTTATGAGTTTATTTCCCTGCGTTGATGAAAGATCTGAATTCACCATACCCAAGCACAGTCTGATAATAAGGCCTACATCATAATTTGTGTAGGTGGCCTGGCAAAGTGAAAACAAAGCGTATGATAGAACCATCCAAGGATGAGATACATTGAGGAAGCCCAGCCTTCTCTAGAAAGAAAGGACAAGAGTTGGAGAATTAAAAAACAAATTGGTTTTCATTTATTTCTCAAAGTGAATATTTGCACATGATTTGTAAGACTCAAAAACGGGTAAGTATTTGGGAAGTCTGCTGTTTCATGATTAGGAGTCTTGTGGTTACGCAGGGCACACTCCACTTTTCTCGGGAAGAGGAAAATGACTGACAATCTTGCTGATAATAGGGAACATTTCTTTGGAAGCAAATTCCAGGAGAGTTGTTTCAGACCATGTCCACTCAGCATCCTGTCCCACTCCATCGATCGCCGGTCACTGGACCAGGTTATTTAGCGATGGCCTCCAGTCACTGGGAACAGGTTACGCTCAGTATGCTCTATTTAGAACAGCTATGTTTAGAAATACTTATCAAGGGCAATTACAATCGAAAAGTGCTGATTCTTGAAGTGAAATAATTGAATTAACTGTAATCTTAGCAAGATTTTATTATGCAGTGTAGAAAATGCCAAATTGGTTGTGATTAAAACCAAAGCTGTTTAGTTTAGAATTTCAAGTAAGAAACACAAGCAGTTACCTATGGCAGATACCAACGGAGGTTTAAAAAGCAGGGAACAATCATGACAGTGGGACGTGACATGGATTTGCAGGAGTTCGCAGCGTTTGTATAAACATGTGGAGGAAAATGAGAACTAAATTCATTGAGCATCAGTCTGGGTCCTCCCATTGGTTCTCACATTTCACTTAATTCTAAAGTAGTTAATTTTAATTTTACCTTACAAATGATGAAAGCGTGATTACAAAGTTTTAAGAATTTTTCAAGTATATTTATCCCAGCCGTGAAGATCTTGTTCTATACTCTGCTTTTTTAAAGCTCACAATACGTAAAATATTATGAGGTGATGTTTAGGTGAGGGTGAAATTTATACAGACATGAGTAAAGAACATGGTCCGTACTGGGGATATAGTATAATCCTTAATGATTTTGGAGGATTCTGGGAATACCCCATAAACAGGAGATGTCCAGAAAAAAATTCCTTTCCAGGGCAGTGGAGGTCTAAGGAAATGGGAATTTGTCTTTTTATTCTCTTCCCCAAATTAATGCTTTTTAATTAAAATGGCAAGTCCCACTGTGTCCTTCCAGGGCTCTCCAGCTGCTTTAACACGTGAAATTCAGTGATGAGGACTAATATCTAAAAACTCAAGAAAATAAACGCCCCACGGTGTGACACATTTCTTCCCTCTGCTCTTTCAGAGGGATGGAGATTTCTAGAGGAAAAAGCAGGGTAGTTTCCCTGATGTTGAGGACATATGAGTGACAGATTTTGGGTGCGTGCAAACCAATTCAAATACTGTCACTTGTCGTTGAGTCACTAGGAAAATGCCTGAAGCGTGTCCAGCAAGTCCTCTGAGAGAAAAGCACTTATTAGGAGATAGTAGCAGTTACTTTTCTCACTCAAGGAGAGAAAGACTGCCTACCTCTCCTTTCCGAATCCTTATTGTGCAGGTCAATGGGTCCCTGATGCTGAGACTGAGACTCGGGCATCAGGTATGCCATTGATGTTTTGCTTTGTTTTACATGAAGTATAGTTGACACATAATGTTACAATAGTTTCAGGTGTACAACATAGTGATTCTGCAAGTCTATATATTATCCTATGCTCACCACAAGTATAGCTACCATTTGCCACCATACAACACTATTACAATACCATTGACTATATTCCCTATGATGTACCTTTTATCCCCATGATTTTTTTTTTTTTTTTTTTTTTTTTTGCTGATCTACTTTCCTTTCATTAAAGCTCTTAAACAATTGCTGAGAGTGGGAGTAGTCCTAAAAGAGAAGCACCACACTGTGCAACGGGTTTCCCCTGGCTCACACAGTGTGAATACTCATCAGAGAGCATGTGTTAAGGAGTTTCTCTGGGCATTAGAAGTCTGCCAACATGGTTTACATAAAATTAGATAACCGAAGTGGAACCATGCTGTTAGAGGGCTGTACAGATGAGGAACACAGCACTGATCCGAATAGAACAAACACTTGTTTATTATCGGGCTATGGGCATGCTCATCTAGTAAACAGTACATCAAAATAGGTGCCATTTTCTCACTGATAATTTTCAAGATATAAAATAAAACAGTAGGGATGTTAAGATAACATTTACTGGGGCAAGGCTCAAGATTCATTTGATGTGAACAGGACTCAGTCATAGGTGCGCCTGTCAGCACCAGATTCTGTGGAAAACAAGCAGCACACTCTCCAATTCCAATACGCCATTCCTGAGTACGATTCTGTGCTACTCTCTGAGAGCAATGACCAGAGTCAGATACCAATGTTCTCTTGGCAACAGCAGGATTTTGAATTACTGTCCGCCTCCACCATTTAGTGGCAACCAATCAGCCCACTAAGAGTAGTGGTCAGTGTATGGGTGAGAGAAAATGCCTGTAAAGGGGCTCATGTGATGCTCTCCTCCTGCTTCATACAGAATCTGAGGTCATTACCTGTGGATGAAGGGATAGGATTTTGTCCTCAGTGTGAGTGACTGAACTGTTCTTTCAAGGGAAGATTTTTGCTTTGCTTTCTCATTGACCGAGAAGTCTTATAAAAACAAACAGGTTCTATCAAAAATAAGTGTTTGAGGGGGGAAAAACAGGATTTCAAGCAATTTTGAGCAGATAAATTTTACTTGTATGAAATTCATTAATTCATTGCACATTTACTGAACACCATTTATATGTCCGACATGACAAGAATGGGAATGACGACCGAAAAACCATATTGCCTCCAAGGAGCTTAAGATAGATAGTTTTTGATATCTGACATATAAAATATGATGCACATACACAGTGAAACATATAAATGAGAGCACTATGTTATGAGAGCAGTTAGAAAACACAACCACTTAGTTCATACATAGACATTGGGAAAGTAGTGCTACAGGAAATGGAAATAATGGAAATTAAAAAAACAATAATAAAGTAGCTTCCTTATTCTTTATCTTCAAAAATGAAGGCTATCAAAGCTAAGGATACGTAAGGAGTTTTCCTCCTCATCTCTTATATGTAAGAAGCACTACTCCTCAGTTCACACTAACACCTTTTTAATGGTGACCTAACTTCACTGAAAAGCTATTGCTCTTCGAATCAGCAGGGTTGATAAGTCAAAGTACATCCCAAGCATGGCTCTCACAGAGCTCTCCCGCGGTCTAAAGAGGAGGAGAAGCACTTTAGTAAATGGCCTTCTACAAGTCATATGATACCATTTTCAGTGTGAAACATCTTAACTTTTACTCAATAGCCACGTTTGAATCTATGCAATATGAACAAATTTGATTGTTCCAAGTGGACAGCAACTGCCTTCTTCCTAAGATTTTGGCTTAGCTTCAACATATGCTTAGAACATTTGAAAAGTTTGCTGCACAATGCTGAAATATGGGGAGAAATAATTCCCAGGATTGATAAAGACCAAAACAAAGAGTCACTTTAAAACAATGGCTCTTGAAATACGAATTAGTGGAACACACAAGAAGAACCTTCTAAAGAGGTTGACTGTATGCAAATAACTTCCACTCAGGAAGTGGAATTTGGGGGTGGGGGGGCAAAAAGTAGGTTCCCTTAATAAGACATATATTTACTTTGCAGTTGAAGAGTGAAAACTACTTTGAATTTATATTATTGTTAAGTTTTATAAAATAAAAAGTTGTTGCTAAGTTTTCTTCATTTTCTACCTTTAGTTAGGAATGGAATCAGGGCAGACCCTTTTGACAGTCAAAACAAACAAAGCTTGGGGTGAGCTGGACAAAAATACTGATCTAGGCAAAGAAAAGCTCTTAACTATTCAAAAATCTATGTCCCCATTCATGTGGTAACTACTGGAAGCATAGCGAGGTCCTGGTGACTATGACAGCCCTGGGGGGGGGGGAGGGGATACATCAACATCCTGTCACTTATGTGACAAAAGAAATGTAGAATTTTATGTGAATCAAGAGTAAGAACTTTCAAAGGATGATTTCTCCCTTCATGCACATAATTTTTATAAAATCAGTCCATTCTATAGATGAGTAAAATGAGGGAACTCACGAATTTAAGTATTTTTTCCTCCTTTTGCACTCATAGTACATCTCATGTACTATGATCCCTCCATAGACTAAGAAAGGGTCTGAGATTATTTTCCTAAAAGTGACAAAGAAGAATCTTCTGTCATCTTAAAACTGTACAACAACTTGAAAGTTTACCTGCTGCAATGGAAAATTTATTAGACAGCATTACCCAAGATGTGCTGGGCAGAACAATAATCCCTTTAAATATGCACATACATATACTGGACCTCTGGTCAAATATGCTTGGACAATGATACTTACTATGCTTAATGAACACTCCTTGTGAATACTAACATATTAAAACTGCAAAAAAGACACACAAATTTCCTTGTTGATTCAAGGTATTTTCAGTTTCACATATGACAGGCATGTAACATTTACATAAATGAAGGTAGTGATTTTTCCTATGACTTGTACAATGAAAGCATTCATCTCTTCATTCCCAGTTCAATTCTTAATGCATTTTATCTTTTTTAAATTGAATGTAGACATAAAGAGAAGGCTGTCATGATACAGAATTTCATAGAAGTGAACTCTTTCTCTTATGAAATGGTAAATTCACAAATTTAATAGATAGAAAAATATGCATGTATTTCCAATATATGAAGTATAGCCACATGGAAACATTCTAATATTCATTCCCAACTGAATTCTCTGAACCAATAAAAATTATTTTCCAATTTAATAGTTCAAGTTTCCCAATCATTAGCTTGGCATTGGCAGATAGTTGGCAGTTTATGTAGGGAATAAGAAGCAGATTATTTCTGTTTGTTAGGCTTCAATTCCTGCCTGCCTGGATGTGTTAAATCCCAAGAAAATGCTGCAGAGTTCAATATATGCATTTTATAAACTTTCATACTGCAATTTCCTAGGAGCTCAGGTATTTATTACTGTGACAGTCCGTGCTTAGTTACTGGGATATAACAACTGATTAAGGTATTAAATACATATATATTGCACATTCGCCAATGGGTAAGGCTATTAGGGCTCACATAAGCAAATGGAAATACAACCTCTGCATTATTTTTCTAACCACCATAACTAAAGAAACAGACTACTCGTTCAGTAGGTGTGAAATTCCACTTTAGGTACAAGCTACTCTAATTTCACAGTTGAATGTAGAGTTGTCACAGAGCCCCATTGAGTAAATCTCACATTTGCATGCACTCAAGGTCATTACTGAATGTGATTGAAATGAGATTCGACACCTCCATTTATTTGTTGTCAGGGAGTGGGTTTTAAATTTGAACAAACTCTAATTGTGCTTATTCCACAGCCAGCTAGCGTGATTTCAGTCCTATCTTGACTTGTCATAACAAAATTTCCACTTCTAAAACACTATCTTTCAATAATTCTACTCTGATCAGATTTGCAATGCAGTATTCTGACAGATACTGAATTTATATCATGCCACATAAATACCTAGGATATAGGTTTATCATTTAATGTGATTTTACTCTGAGAAGGTAATAATATAAGCTTTTCCCATTAGACTATGCATAAAATTCTCATTCAAAAATGAATCTTGATATCAAATTCCAGGAATGTAGAAGAAAGGAAAGTCTTTGTCACTCTGTGGTCACAAAATCCTGTATATCAGTTATTCACCAAATGTCATCTTTTGAATGCTACCATTGGTGATATAAGTAGGGTCTTCAACAAGAAAGTTTTATTCAAAATTTTATTAAACCCTAAACCATTACTAAATACCATTAAATTTAAAAGCATGATGTCTTTTTGAATGTTAAAAATTAAAGAACTACAGCTCTTTTTCGTGGCGCCTCGGAGGCGGTAGGCTGCTTCAGGATGAAGCTGAACATCTCTTTCCCAGCTACTGGCTGCCAGAAACTCATTAAAGTGGACGATGAACGCAAACTTCATCCCTTTTATGAGAAGCGTATGGCCACAGAAGTTGCTGCTGATGCTCTGGGTGCAGAATGGAAGGGTTATGTGGTCCGAATCAGTGGTGGCAATGACAAACAGGGCTTCTTCATGAAGCAGGGTGTCTTGACCCATGGTCGTGTCTGCCTGCTGCTGAGTAAGGGGCATTCCTGCTATAGACCAAGGCGGACTGGAGAGAGAAAGCGCAAATCTGTTCGGGGTTGCATTGTGGATGCCAATCTCAGTGTTCTCAACTTGGTCACTGTAAAAAAAGGGGAGAAGGATATTCCTGGACTCACTGATACTACTGTGCCTCATCGTCTGGGGCCCAAAAGAGCCAGCAGAATCCGCAAACTTTTCAATCTCTCTAAAGAAGATGATCTCCGCCAGTATGTTGTGAGAAAGCCCCTAAACAAAGAAGGGAAGAAACCTAGAACCAAAGCGCCTAAGATTCAGCGTCTTGTTACTCCACGAGTCCTCCAGCACAAACGGCGGCGTATTGCTTTGAAGAAGCAGCGCACTAAGAAAAATAAGGAAGAGGCTGCAGAATATGCTAAACTTTTGGCCAAGAGAATGAAGGAGGCCAAAGAAAAACGCCAAGAACAGATTGCCAAGAGATGGAGCCTGTCCTCTCTGAGAGCGTCTACCTCTAAGTCTGAGTCCAGTCAAAAATGAGATTTTCTATGAGTGACAAATAAATACCATCAGACATCAAAAAAAAAAAAAATAAAGAACTACAGCTTCCTAATAACATATACGGTCAACCTAATTTTACATATTATAATATTAATCCCAATGAAGATCTCAAACAAGACAAAATGCATCTGTGACATAAGCATACTGACTGTTGTTCTTTTCCCTGTGTTGAGAAGGTCCCAGGCTGTTGCTTTTGGGCTATTTCAATACAAATTAGTTCTTACTGCATGCAATTACAAAGCAAAAAAGGAAATATTGATCCCATCACTTGTTATAAAATTTTATGTTGAGCTAACAAATAAACAGTGAACTGATGAGTGAGAAATCAATAAGCTCAGTGTCTTTGAGCATTTTGGGTTTCATAGATAAATAATAATAATGATTATGTCATTCTACCAATAGATTTTAAGATCAGCTTCCCTTAATCTCTACTTTGGGAAATTAAATAATCAGGATATCATTAGCTCAAAATGTCTCAATACATACATTTAATTTCAGATAGCACATTTCCTATCCCATATGCACTTATTAGTTCTCTGCAATTTCATGATATTAAGCTAGATATCACAGGACCTAGAAAGGGGGAATAAAACTGGTACTTAAGTTGCTTACAGTTCAATGGGTAATAACTTGCAACCATAAAAACTATAATTCTTTCTAAATAATATAGTATTAAGTACCCTAAGCACTGCACGTATACAATGCTTTGGAACTGCAGAAAGAAATATTACTACCTGGTTATGACCAAGCAAGAGGGATTGGAGAGAAAGTGACCACTGAAGCAGTGTATTAAAGGATGCTTTATATGTAAACATAAAAATACATGCAGAAGCTTATCCCAGGTAAAGGAAGTGGCATTGGCAAAATCATGGAAAAAGAAAGACACGATACATATGTGGGTAGTTATGTGTGTCCAAAACTTAAGATGCATGGTAAAGATAAATTTGAAAAGATACGTTGAGCAAGTCTCTAGAAAAATGGAATGACGTTGCAAGAATTAACTTATTCATAAGGCCAAAGATTCTAAAAAGGACAGATTTGGGTGGGCTGCTTGACATGGTGGAAAGAGCCAGAAGATCTGGACAAGCCCCTTAAACTTTTGAACTTCACAGTTCTGATCTGTAATGCCGAGCAATCGATATCTAACTCAGGACTTACTATGAGAAGTAACTGAGAGAATAAAGACCAGGGGTTCTAACCATGAGCACAATACATAGAAGATGTATATTGTTTCCAAAAAGTATAAAAGCTCAGCCTTAGAACAGTCACACTGGCCTAGTGCATGGGGTGACTGAATTTGGGTTTAGTCCAATGCCAAGGTTAATTGGTCCTAAGTTTGGGAGTGACAAAGGAAAAAGAAAATTTTAAAAAACTACCATTGTGTGTCTACAGAGACTGTTAGTCACTAGTTTCATGTTCAGTTTTAAGGGAGATGATTTTTTATTAATTATGTTTAATATATTGTCATTTGCAATGTTTTAAATAGCCTAAAAATATAAATTAGAGTGTATTTGAGATTACCCCTCATATTGCCTCTTATTATTTGGTCCAGTCTCAGAATGCTTGCCAAACTCAAAACCTCAGTTGGAACGAATACCAAGGTTGGCCATTCTTGGTGACCCTGGCCAAAGCTATTTGAACCAGGAAGACAATTGACTCCTGGGCCATCAAATTACAGGAAGAATAATGATTACTTAAACTGGTTAGGCAATTTCTATTAACTTCCAATTGAAATACAGAGTCTGTTACTTGATAGGGGTAAAAATAGTAGAATGACACAGAGGAAAAAAACAGAGAAGAGAAAGCTGAGGATTTTAATGGTGCTGTAGAATAGAGATGAATTAAATTCTGGCAGCAAGGCAATGTGTTGGACCCAAGCCAGACCGATTTCTGTTTCTGAGCTTCATTTTCATTAGGCCTGTGACCAATAAGAACTGAGATTCCTGCCTTGTTACAGGGCTTCTCCTGGTTTTCTGTCAGGTATGGTTACATGGTTAAAATTCCAGTCTTCTTCATTGCCTTTCTTTTTCCAGTAAAACCTTAAAGAGTTCATATAACCTGAAAATTGTCCTTAGCAGAAGACCCCTGACAATAGCAAAATTATAAATCTCTAGACACAATCCATTCTATTATGCTACCTCAAGTGACAGAATGGTGATGTAAAGTAATATACCAGGAATCGGGTATAACCTGCAATTTATCCAAACAATGGGCAGATCCACTGGAGTATGCCATGCATGCTAATGTGATTTGTCATGTGTGTTGAAGCAGATCAAAATATGTGGCTTCTTTGTTATATAATTCTCTAAGAATTAATCTGGTTGTTTAGTGGATTCATGCAAGATGGTGTGTTCTATATTTGCTTTCATAAAATTACATATCAAAGTGTCCTTCAGTATTATAAGCCATACCTGTAAATCTTTATCTTTTATTCCTGGAATGTATAGAATCAGAGAACTTCAGTCTTTAAGGGGTTTTTAAGTATCATGTTTCATCAAATCTAAGTTATCATCATTTGTAAGATATATTATTTATGTATGTCTTCCCCGAAATCAATATTGCAAAGTAGGATTATAAAAGTCATCTGATTTCATAAATGTTAATACGTGAAAAAGTATGCATCTTAGAATTGTTGAAAACGTGTGTATATAAATCATCTTGTTGTTCAACATTTTTATTTTGATCATGATTAGAAAATAACCATCATAGAGAACTGACTGGTTTTCTTGCTACTGACAATCAGGACTCAAACTGGAATCTCCACAACCATAGTTCACCCACCATATTGCATAAAATTGTATGTAATCCACACAATCAAAAGAGAAGATAAATAAGTTTTATAACCTACTCCAATAAATTAAGTTGTATTAATCTACCTATCTATTCATTCAATAGACTTTAATAAAATATTTTACTTCATATATACATACATATGTAAGTACATAAATACTACATCTACCTATATATATTATATAAAAATTAGTAAAACACTATCATTCCTATCACTAAATGGAATGTTCCTTCCCACTTCTGTTGATAGCATTTATATCAGATTATTCACATTCTAATGAGTAAAATTTAGAAAATATATTTGAAATTCCAATAAATTAACAATCCACTTCTCACTTTGCTCCATATACCTAACATGTAGCAACATTTTCTTCCACAACTATACTCAATGCAATTTTAAATTTAATTTTTTTAATTTTAAAAGATTTTATTTATTTGAGAGAGAGAGAGAGAGCACAGCAGCAGGGAGAGGCAAAGAGAGAGGGAGAGGGACAAGCCCACTCCCCACTGAGCAGGGAGCCCAACACAGGCTTGATCCCAGGACCCTGAGATAATGACCTGAGCCAAAGTCAGACACTTACCCAATTGAACCACCAGGCGCCCTTGTCATTTTTATTTTTAAAGAGGAAATTGTTTATCTCACTTTTGCACCACTGTAAATTTTAGTTATCTCTGTCTTGTAGAGAAAATTAATCTTTTTCATACAAGAATTTTGTCATTTCACCCATCCTACAACTCTTTGCTCACTGTCCACGATTTTATTTTCAAGGTTTTTTTTTTTGTTTTTATTTTTTTGAGAGAGAGAGAGAGAAAGAGAAAGAGTGCATGCAAGAGTGGGAGGGAGGGGAGACAGAATCTTAAGCAAGTTCCTGATGCGGGGCTCCATCTCACAACCCTGAGATCATGACCTGAGCCAAAATCAAGAGTTGGGATGCTTAACGGACTGAGCCACCCAGCCACCCCACTGTCCATGACTTTTAACTCAAAGAGTTCCAATGATATACCACTTCTCATGCATGTTTAGAGAATGAGTAATTTTCCCATAATTGAATATAAAGTATTTTACTCTACACAAAGTAACTTAAAACTCTGTAGTTTTCGCCTGCCTTGACACCTGTTATTATACATGTGTGATATCAAAATTTTGGTGAAGGAATTTTAGCTTCAACTCTAACTTTAAAAAAGTTTTAATTAACAAAAAGCCACTAATTTCAATAGGATTTTTTTAATTCCAAAAAGAGAAAAGGCATTTTTTATTCTGAAAATTTTAAACTCTAAAAAAAAAAAAAGAAAATAGCTTTAATATCAGAAGATAAATGAAGCAACTAAATTTTCAAGGAGTATCTTTATGCTTACAATTTTTAAACTATTTGATGATCTTTACAACTAATGTTTGGCCTAATGTCTAACCCATTTATTTGTGTGTATATAGAGAAAATCAGGTAGATTTTAAAAAATGCATAACCACTGTAGTCTTCATTAACTTCAACTTTGGATTTCTTACTCAGATATGAATTAAGGACTGTAAAATCTTAAACTACATAATTAACAAGGATAATTTTTCTTGCATCACTGTCTATATTTTCCTATTAGATTTGGAAAGACAGCATAGTTTTGTTTTGTTTTGTTTTTTTTATAAAAAACTACTTTCCAGAGCCCTCAAGCCAGTGACAGCATGACAAATGAGGGAAAGATACACAGGTCTGTTAAATCTCATCTTTGATATGAGCTCCATAGGGCTCATGCTTTGAATTTATAAAGATTAACAGACCTTGAGTGGTGCATTCAAGCATCCAATCAATGTTTGATGCATTGTTATTTAGTTATTGTGTAATAAGAAGCACGAATAGAAAAGACTGTCAAAATTATGAAATGTTTTCATGGATTGTAGCTAATATGTTCTAGTATTAGCTCTAAGTAAACTGGCACTTAGGGGATAAAGTTGGATGTTAAGATCTGAACTAGACTGGGTATGTAACAATAATATTGCTTAAAATTACATAACCATGCTTTTGTTACAAATATTGTCTTGAAGTAAATTAAAACTCTATAATATAGTTACTTTGATATAATTTTAAAATAAAATGTGATTACATTAGTAGAGCAGGTGCTGAAGAAAAAAACACAGCAATTTCTTAGTATAACAAAGTAATAAATCTTTACAAATCCTTTCCCCCCCGCCCCCGCTTGAGTGAAACATTTGTTTGACACACACAGGAACTTGATATCATTATAGATCATTAATAAGCCTGTTGATCATATTATAAATATTAGCATTCCAAAGAATTTTAATATATCTTCTGTGAAAACTTGCTATAAGGCAGAAAGAATATGAAGTGGAACGCTTTTGGATTAGGATCCAGAAGACCGAGGTTAATTCTTGCTGTACCACAGTTCTGTGATCTGTAATTTGGAGGTAGAAACACTTGTTCATTCTATTCCAGATTTCTCATGAAAATCAAAAAGGTAAGAGCTATGTCTTTACCATAAACATAGCTCCCATAGAGCAACTTGCCCTCTGCAAGTTTTAAAAAAATATTTGCTGACAAAATTAATATGAAATCTCACATTAATAATTCAGTAAGTCAAAAATATACATCAATATTAATGTACTCTGAGATAAATAAGAATACTTTCTTTACCTAATGTTAATAGAATGCTACTAGTCTTTTTAGATAAAAGCAAGTAGTTTTTATCTTGCTATTCAGGTGATTGATAGAGGCTTTCTACGGCAATAGGGAAGGAATGCCAGGTCTCAAAGATGTTACCGCAGATACACCATTAAGTTGTGGCAGTGAATCAGCCATTTTGGGTTTAGAGGCCCACATCATCTTCACACCATGACCTCAAAGTTAGGGTGTAGAATTGTAAAGTCATATTTAATCTCTTATCAGCAAGAAATGCAGCAAAGAATATCACATGTCTCTCATGTGTCTTTTATGAAGTGAAAGGTCATGAAGAAAAGCAAATCCTTTGTTATCACATGGACTTTAACCAACAAGTATTAGCCTATCATCTAAGTTGCCAGGCAAGAAACAAATATTAGCCATTACGATGAACTATATATATCATTCACTGTCTGCTTTGGGCTTCCAAATGCTTTCAACATTTTTTAGCAATTACTCTTTACCTGTTTTTTTTTTTTTTTTTTTTTTCCCAAATGATATT
The DNA here is from genome assembly GCF_037043125.1 of Eumetopias jubatus. NCBI lineage: Eukaryota > Metazoa > Chordata > Mammalia > Carnivora > Otariidae > Eumetopias > Eumetopias jubatus. Next base: position 32,800,418 of record NW_028274807.1, read on the forward strand.
TGACTAATGCCAGGCCTTTTGTGATAGAGCAGGACTTTTCAACTAGCCAATCTGGTTTTTTGGAGGTGGGAGGTGATTGTTAGACTTTGCCCTGTGGCTATAGCCCTCTTGTCAGTGTTTATAAGATTTCTTCACCAAGAAGGAAACTATGTTTTCCACATCCATTTTTGACTTGGCCTCTTAATTTCTCCTGAGCCTTTCTACTAAAGTACTATCTTACTAGGAAGTAAAATAAGACCCTTGTTCAGAAGTTCTGAACATGATTATAGCTAACAATACTGTATTATATACTTAAAAATTGCTAAGAGACTAGATCTTAAATGTTCTCACCACACACAAAAAAAGATAATTATGTGACATGATGGAGATGTTGGCTAATGCTATGGTAGTAATCATACTTCAGTATATAAATGTATCACACCAACACTTTCACACCTTAAACTTACACATTGTAATATGTCAATTATATCTCAATAGGAAAAAAAAAGAGGAAAGCAGGTTTTGAGCAGATAAACAGATTTCAAAGTATTAAACGGAATTACTTAGCAGTGTGGGCCTCCTAAAGGAGGGATAAGGTTGGGACCTGTGTGAGCTGAGTCCTGTGACACTAGAGGAATGGGCAAGGTTTTCTGGGGAGAGTATTATCATAAGTGAAGCCCTAGCAGTAAGAATCATAAAGCGGGGTTTGAGGGCTTTCCCTAATGTAGCGTGGTTGGAGCTTGGATTAAAGGAAAGTGTGAGAGGTGAGGATGTAGATTTAAACATGGACCAGATCATAAAGGACACCGGACGCCATGCTGTGGAGTGTGAATTTTATCACGAAGATTCTTGGACGCCATTAGGTATTTTTAAACAAGGAAGTAACTTCATCAGATTTATTGTTTTAGAACACCACCCATGACATTGTTGGAGAATGGGGTGAAGTTAAACAAGATGGGTGGCAGGTTGCTGCAAATTCCAAATAAAAAATAATGAAAGAATAAAGCAAATGAATGTCGCTGTGGATGAAGAGATGTGCTTAGATAACCATTATGTTCCACAGTCGCTAGAGGAAGACTGCAGTGAAACCACATAATATAAATGGCTGGGTTTAGAAGAATTCTCCTTGTCTATTAGACATAAAATGCCCAAAGTGAGAAGGAAGGGGGAGGTGAGAGAGAGCACAGGGATGATTTGTATCATCTTAAGTGTTCTTATCTCCTGAGGACAAATGTCATTTCTATATGATTAGAATTAATAACCTCTAGGTGACAACTGGCTTTATTTCTTAACTTCCCAATCTAAAGCTTTATACATGTGGCCTCAATAGATAAACTCAGCAATTAATCTTTATCCTTTGGCAAATGGCTACCTCTTGTCAGGAGGTTCAACAGTGAAGGTCAGAGGCCAAAATGTTCTATCTGAATATATATATGAACTGTGTCATGCACTCTTGTCATAAGATACCACTTAACCACAAGTGAAACCTACTTTGGACACTTTGTTTTTCCTAAAATCATTCCCATCTTGAATGCGGCAAGCATTGCCCATACACACATATTTGCACACACATGCACAAAAAGAAAAAGTAGTAAAAAAAATAGAAATAGAAATAGCATAGCAGAAAACACAAAGATTTGAATATTGACTACTATTTCTTTCTATATATCATTTAAAAATCATCTGGCAAAGAGTATTATAACCTTCTGTCCTGATGCTCAAGTGAAGTTTAAGCTGAAAAATGTCCAAGACAACAAATTTAAGACTAGATGGATGTCTTCCTGAGTTAAGAGATGCAGTTTAAACTGTAATAAGATGCAACCAAAATAGTTATTCAATCAAAACAACATGTTGTTTCATTGAACATAGGGCTCAATATACAGCATTACTATATTGTATAATGTACATAGTATTACCAATATAGTTTTTAACTTGCCACATGTATTTCTCATTGTTTTTTCAAAAAATGTGATAAACACCTCCAGATTTTCACCAAAGTTTTCATATTCATACAACTTTTCATTTCTAAAAAGAGACCAAACAAAAAATAAAGCCTCCCGTGGATTTTGCTCTCCTCATATTCCCCAAATGGTTTATTTTTATACAAATATTTGAAGCAGTTTGGTGACAAATAAAATGAAAAGACTTTGACTTATTTGAAGAAATTCAGTTTAAATATAACAAGGTTATAAAAGTGTTTGAGATTGCATTCCCAGGATCCAATTTACTTCATCAGAATGTGGTGTCCAGTGTTTCTGACACTTTTCCCTGGGAAAACATATCTGGCTAGCGTGAACTCTGGTTAAGTGTCCAAGTGTGATCATCTGTGAGCAAAAACACTGTGATTGGGATTTCATATTCTTTTCCTTTTGGTATTGCTTGTTTTGTTCTATTGTAACTCCCTTCTACTTGCAGTACACAAACCTTATCTGGAAAGCTAAATAAAATTGGCACCCTAAAAATTCTGTACATGATTAGATGGTGGTTTCTAAAAAAAATGGGCAAACGTCAACTATAAATGGTGTAATGTAATGAGAAATCCCTCCAAAGAGCAAGTCAATTTATTTATGCCTGTTGCTTTGCTTTGTCTTCAGTGTTTATTGCTTATATCTTTACTAGTCATTTATTCTTTTGGCATTGAAAGGTCATTTTGGTGATAAGTATGCTCATGTCACACGGCTTTTTACTATCTTCATTCCAAAAAAATAGCTATGCTTGGCGTAGACTCTAAATACAATGCAAATTAATGAACAGTGGAGAAAACCAGCAGTAGCCATCAGTAATAATCTGGTAAAATATCTAATAAGAAGAAAACTGTTTACAGTTTGGAGCTTGATTATGAAACCTAAAAGATTCATCATAGGAAATGAAATCATTATGTTCATCTTATAAAATCACTTAAATTACATATATTGCAGGGTAGATCAGGGAGCCAAATTTGAATAATTTTACATAAAAACTTCTCACATCAAAGTAAAACATGGGAGTTAAGCTTACATTTAATTTTTTTTTGTGAAAAACTAGAACCTAAACTGATTTAGTAACATTTATTCTTTTTTTTAAAGATTTTATTTATTTATTTGACAGAGAGATACAGCGAGAGAGGGAACACAAGCAGGGGGAGTGGGAGAGAGAGAAGCAGGCTTCCCGTAGAGCAGGGAGCCCGATGTGGGGCTCGATCCCAGGACCCTGGGATCATGACCTGAGCTGAAGGCAGACGCTTAATGACTGAGCCACCCAGGTGCCCTTATTATTCTTCCTGTGATAAATAGTAGTTGAAATATTAAGATTTTAGTTACATAATGCATAACAAGTGAAATTAACTTTACTTTGATGTGACATTTTTAAAATTAATATTTACTTTATGTAATTTTAGTCTATAATTAGATCTTAGGAAATTAATACTGAATTTTGAAATCAAAATTATATAGTAGTATGTCAATCTATAAATAGATGGTGAAATAGAAAACATAATGAAAGGTGGAGAAGAGTTTGCAAAGACCACAAATCCACAGTAAACATACCAGTTTCAGTGGAATATTGTTGTAATATATAATTAAAAATTTTAGGTTGAAAGGGATAAAGTAAATTAAAAATACTGTATTCTTCCAGTATTTATTCATGCATAAAAGAACACTTCTAGTAGAACTCTGCAGTTTTTGTGGTGAAATGGTTTTGCCAGATTTCCATTTACTACCAAACCGTGTAGGCTTTCCATGGTGCAACCCAAAGCATACAGACTTTCAGTTTCCAGCATGGTTCACTGCACTGCATGATCCTGTACCTATTTCAGGAAACAGTAATCATATGTCATTCTGTGATCTACTGCTGTGTTCTGCTACTGGTTTCATAAATAAAGTCGAGAGGTCATTTCCACCATAAATTTCTGTTGGTCAGAAATTTTCAGTCAAAGGAAAGTATGTAATGGAGTGTGGAAGGCCAAAGTCAAACATAAATGTATCACCAAGGTGATCTTCTATATTTTTAATGCTGGCCAATTTAACTGCAAAGTGGCAAAGATTACATCAAAATTATTTCTGTTATAATTTTGGGAATTGATAATACATGCTTTTAGAGGACACATATTAAGGTGACTTTGCCAGAAAGTTCTACATCTTCTTTTTAGAAAGAAACATGCTGCTTTGTATAAGGGAGCTAATTCATTTAAATACATTGTTGAAGATTTTGATGACACTGATAAATTAGTGAGTTATCTGAAAATTTCATGTGTTTAAACTTTATAATTAAAGAAATTTATCAAGTGATATTAGCTTTGGATATAGAAAAAGAATGTCTCAAAAACATGTCCAATTGCAAGCAAAGCCTATGGGATACAATTCATATGTTTACCCTGCATAAGTTTCCTTCAAGTGTTTGAGTAAATTTTTAGTAATGTTGGAAAAGTAGTCAAGAAAAATGTTAGCACTCAAATTTCAAGTTGTTAAGAAGAAAAATCAGGTGCATATCAACTTATTTAAGCTTCATAACATTTATTTTTATATGAATAGCAATCAAAACTAATTCTTACAGATAACTGTGAACTTTAATCGTGGAGATGGCATCAAATACAAAAAATATTAATTGTTTTAATTAGTTAATAGAATACCATCTGCATTTTAGAGGGCCATAATAAAAATATGTAACTTTAATGAGGTTACTTCATTAAACTTAGATCATAATGCTGTCCACTCCAACTTATGTCTGATGAAGTATAAAATACAATGTATCTTATTAGTAAACCTTAACAACTATACATTTGGAAAAACATTTTTAACAAATAAAGAGGACAGCAGAAGAAATTATAATTTGTATTAGTTTTTAAGTTTGTCTTTATCTGTTTTACTAATAAAACTAACCTGTAAATATAGTTGTCAGATATGGATTTATTTGAATGTAATACAACAAAAGTATTTCATTTAAGCAGATTGGCAATGCTCTGCAAAGTCTATACCACAGAACATCATCATCAAAAGGGGAACTATTTAATCTTGATGTAAATCAATATTTAGATGGCACAAAACCTGGAGTTTTATGCTGCAGTTATATTTGGGACATAGTTGTTTTATCATGGAGATTTTGTTTTTAAAGATTTTATTTATTTGACAGAGACACAGCAAGAGAGGGAATACAAGCCCGGGGAGTGGGAGAGGGAGAAACAGGCTTCCCGCTGAGCAAGGAGCCCGACGTGGGGCTCAATGTGGGGCTCGATCCCAGCCCGATGTGGAGCTCTATCCCAGGATGCTGGGATCATGACCTGAGCTGAAGGCAGATGCTTAAGGACTGAGCTACCCAGGCGCCCCCATCATGGAGATTTTAAAAGACAATGATAAAAACTCAGTCATCCAGGAGTGTTTAAAAAAGAAAATAAAACAGTGATATACACAACTTATTAGGGCACTTGAAAATGACTCAGTGGAAACTGAAATATACTGTTTTTGGTGTCTATTCACAAATGGCCAATATGCACATACACTTTCTGGTTAATTATTAACTTTGTCCATTACCCAAAATATTCCAACCAATACTGTCACTTACAGTTTCTTTTCTAATCACTAATTTGTAAGGTCTAAATATTGAAAAGAAATTAACTATGCCCATATGATATTTCCTGTGAACACAGCATCACTGAATGATATGTTACCTGGAATTCTTGCCACTTTAAAATATATTAACCAGGGCGCCTGGGTGGCTCAGTTGGTTAAGCGACTGCCTTCGGCTCAGGTCATGATCCTGGAGTCCCTGCTCAGCAGGGAGTCTGCTTCTCCCTCTGACCCTCCCCCCTCTCATGTGCTCTCTCTCTCTCTCTCTCATTCTTTCTCTCAAATAAATAAATAAATAAAAATCTTTAAAAAAAGAGTTTTAAAATGTATTAACCAATGATAATGGTTATTTTGTCCTGCCTTGATTTAAATTCTTCTCAGTAAGTCCATGAGTTATTGTAACTTCTTGAGGAACTGGGGTAAAGTCACCTGTTACACTTCCCTCCAATATGTTCCATTCAGGATTTTCAAATTAAGAAGTTCACCAAATACTTCTTCCTAGAATATTATGCTTTTTATCCATACCACTCTGTTTAAATATATTTTAAAAATCAAGTGGTCCATGACTTATGTCACAGCTAATAAAAATATACTACTCTTTGGTAAATATGAAGTCTGGTGCATTGAACATAGTCTTGTTGCTCATTACAAAGTATCAACAATCCCATCTCTCTTTATACACACACTTTGCAAAGTAGACAAATCAACTCAGATGTTTTTCTTACTGTTTTAAAAAGGAAACCAGCAAAACTAGTTAAACAAAAAAGAAAATTTGTAAAATAATTTATGCCTTAAAATCAATGCAAATATAAATCCTCTTCTAGGGAACACTGCTTGTCAATCACAGAAGTAGAGGCCAACTAGATAGTATACTTACAAAGGGGCAAAAGGAAAATTGATTTGAATGTCTTAATGGACCATGACCAAATCATCTCTCTCCATGTTCAAGGATTCAAAAATTAGAAACTGAAAAAGTTGAATTTGGTGATTGTTGACGCCTGAACTTCAATTTCAGCCTTGACTAATCCATAAAGTTTTTTCCCTTCTATTTTCTACATGAAAAAAAATACACAGACTGATTGAATAATTTTTTCTAATCTTGACTCCTGCTTTTTCTCTCTCATCAATATGGGGGCCTATAAATCAGCTTTAGGGCATCTCTCATCTTCCTAAAATTATATGCAAAATTTTATATGCTTATGCCTGCATACCTTTTGTTCTGGGGGAAAAAAAAACAACAACAAGTTTCTAGAATTTAAGCAGAATCACCCTCTGCCCAAAAGCCTAAATCCTATTTGGTTAAAATCTCTTGCCATGTCACAGTGCGAAAGTAAACTCTAAATAATCCCAAATAGGAAATTACTTTTTAAGTAAAATTGTTACGAATATATTATGTTATGTTACCATTATTTTATACTCTAAGTTTTAAAAACAGAAAATCCAGCTATATCACAGAAAAGGAGTTTACAATCTACTTATACTTTTTTACACTTTTATTTTAGGTAATATATTTAACTCAACTCTGTGAACAATATAACACATGAAGGGAAGACAGATGGGCCACATGCTTACCTATAAACTCTTTTAGAAGAATATAGTACCACATTTTAAATTTGTACTCAATAGGTTTGTGTTTGGTGATCCAAACTCTTATCTTCCTTAGTAACTAGGGTATACCCTTCAACACTTTCCTAGACAGACACACACACACACACACACACAGTTACTTTGACAGAAGAAATGCATGTTGGGTCAGTTGGGCAACCTTTCGGTCATGAATTTTAATCATGACAGTTTAATTTGTTAAGACTATTTGTTTAATTTGTTTGGACTATTTGTTCAACGAAAGCCCCCCAAACCTTTAAATATATTGATTTCCTTTGCTGACAACTTATTTAAGGTTGATTTCCTCAAATGAATGAAACTAATGCTGAGCCAAAAGCATTTTTATTAAAACTAGGGACTAACATAAATTGAGAAAGGTTGAAACTCAAGCTAGAAAATACCAAAGCAATATCAATAGCTTTTTATATTTATGCTAAGTGATTAAACCAATAAAATTCTCATAGGGTAATAATTCAATCTACACTATCATCTTCAGTCATATTTTTCCTCTATTTAAAATTATCTTCTTAATCTACAATGAATTCACAGTTTGCTGTATAAACTCTTAAGTCATTTAAATGTACATATTTCAATGTTTACAGGTATAATATTTTGCCCCATGCCGAACACAGTAATAAGCCAGGTCAGTTAAAAAGGAAATATGTCAAGGCAATCAATGAGAGAACTGGTAAATATTAACAGGACCAAACAAACTCACCTGAATGATCTTAAGGGATAAAATCTTCCTGAAGCTTTGGCTCACCAGATTTCTCTGAGGTAAGTTGAAAGCTAAGGAAGCAGGCAAAAATGATGGCAAACACACACCTGAACTGCATAACTGCCTAAGTAGATTCAGTGTTTAAACAGATGAGTAATTCCCTATTACCTCTAGGAAACTGAATTACTGAAGTGTGTGTGCGTGCACACACACCAGTGGGAGTGAAACTGGTTGAAAATTACAGATAATAGGATCAGGATCATAATAACAAAAACTATTTTCTATTGCAGCTATTTTTAAGTCCATACTTAGTTTCCCAAGAGGAAAAGTTTCCATTTTTCGATCAGAATCATGATGTTAACAAACTGTGGATTACTAGAAGCACTCACATTGTCAAATATTGATTGTCATAACATGCATCAAAAAAGCAAATGTTGAAACTGAACTGCCAATTGAAGCATGGAAAAGAGACTGTGACTAAGAGAGATCAGAGCATCTGTGTATAAAACTAAAGAAAAACAAGGGAAGAAAATCTCATAAAAGTGAATTCATATATGAAAATGATTAAAAAAACAAAAATGTGATAGTAAGAAAGCTAACATGCATAGCATCTGCATCACACATTGTTTTTGATTAGGGAAGTATGATTACATGATAACATAATATAATAAAATAATTATAGTCAGAATCAATAGCTGTATTTTATATTAATTTATGATATTACTTAATATGAATTATTAGAATTAGTTTGTGCCTTGGATTCTGAAATTACACTAGAAATTCATTAATTCAGACTGCCCTTTGAAAATAGAATAAAGAGATTCATCCTTAGAATAATCTGAATCAAAGGAAAATTCAGGTCTGATTATTGTCATGGAAAACCAGAATGAGTTACTTCTCTGGCCTTGTATAGGACTATCTGAGTGATAACTGTCAGTGGCATTTCTATCTATAAATTAAAGAGGGGTGTAATAGTGCTGAAATAAAATCATTTAAGCAGAGTGTTTCACAAACAGTACCCCAAGCTGAGGAGTCATATCACATGTGTATTATTGTTATGTCTGTGGTACTGGGCAATAACGATTTTGACTGTAATTCATGGTGTGTTTTAGGATGTAGAAGCAATAAAATATTGACCATCAGCATGTCCAGCCATTATTCAGAAGATTAGATCAATTTATGAGAAGCAATAACTTGTCAACGAGTGACCTTCCAAAGGCTAAAAGTAATTCCAGGGTAAAACCTTCACATATCTAGGGCTCCAGATGAAGCCTAAGTTACTAAAAGTCAGATGTTAACATAAAATATAGTTCTGAGTTCAAAGCATGTAATAAGTTTTGGGGGCCATTACTCTACAAATATATTAAATGTATTGCCAGTTTTTGATAGTACAGAGGAAGTTAAAAATTTGTAGAATTTTTTGAAGATAAACACATTTTTAAGTTCAAGGGTGAAAACAGAAGTAACCAAGTCAAATTTTAAATACACCATTTAGTGTGATTTGGATTCAACTAGTAAACTTATAAAGGAAAACAGTTGTCTAAAAACACAAAAGTTAAGGAAACAGTTGATTAAAAATATACTACTATTTCTTCATTTGTGAAAATAAAAAGGACAGCATTTTATATTTGGAAATTAAGGGATATAAATAAATGTTCCCTATGTGTTTTGACTCAGTGTAAACTTCAGTTTAAATTGGGTCATTACACTCAATTATCTTAAATTATAATTAATACACTGGTCTATGTGATATATGCTCAGGGGCTTAACCCGCAGGGGAAGGGGTCTATTTAACTTAGGTCTGTATTATACCTACAGAATATTCACTGGATATTCTGAAAAATTACAGAGAGTATTTTTCTAGGCTTTCTAAGTGTAACATACTTTTCCGAGCCTTTGTATTACTACCAGAGATTAAATGTCTCAATATAAGTGTGGAAATCAAAGAAAAAAAAATTAGGTGGGATTGAAGAAACACATTTTAACATGGAAATAAAATTATAAAATAAAACATGCTACTCTCATTTTAAAGTCATTCTTAAAGAAAGAGAAAATAATTTACAAAATTGTTAATACCACACATTAAACATTAAAAAGCTTTATTAAAAGAAATAAGGTGATACCTCAAAAAGACTAAATATGCAATATTCAGTGAAAAAATCTTATTGTCTGTCAGTACGTGCATTTATATATATATAAAACAACCCTTTTCTGATTAGATGAAACCGCTTAGTTTGATGAATATAATTATAAATAATGAAGTAAATATTCATGACATATAATTCTAGCAATGTTAGGTTATAGCTGTACGATACATGTCTCAAGATCACTACGGTTGAACTAAAAAGACTAAGAAAATACATGATTAGGTAATGAAAATGTATCTGATGAAAATATATCACCCATGTATAAAGTTTTAGTTAAACTATGCTAATTATTTTTTAAAGCTAAGTTATGACATGGCATCAAAAGGAAAATCATGGTATTCTCAAATGATAAAATGCAATTTAAGTCAATCATAAGTATTTATAGCATGCATATATGATATTCCCAATTATAATACCCATTGTAAAGCTAAAGAAGAAGTAGTAAAACAAAAGCATAAAAGACAGAAACACAAAAAGTAGGTTTTTAAGCAAATAAAATATGGAAAGGACAAATCAAGAAAATTAGTTAAAACATGCTTTTTTTTTTTTTCTGGCAAGAGAAAGATGGGTTTTATTCAGTGAGTCTTTAGTCTTTCAGCTTTTCTTTTTCTTTTTTTTTTTTTAAAGATTTTATTTATTTGAGAGAGAGAGAGCACGAGAAGGGACAGCGTCAGAGGGAGAAGCAGACTCCTTGCTGAGCAGGGAGCCCCATGCGGGACTCCATACTGGTACTCCAGGATCATGACCTAAGCCGAAGGCAGCCGCCTAACCAACTGAGCCACCCAGGAGCTCCAGTCTTTCAACTTTTCTAATATACTGTGTAGACCGTTTCCTATCCTGTCTGTAATTATATGTATCAAACAAAATTGGGAAGATCTTGTATTACATACAGTGAGGTAGCAGAATGGACTGGCATGATGTGAGCAATATCATCATGGGTTTTGGAGTCAGAGAATTCAAAGTGGGTTCAAATTCTGGCTCTGTTGGTTAAATTGTAAATAATAATTCTTTTTTCAGAAAGATTTTTCAAGGATTAAATGAGATCAGTGCAGAGAAAAACAAACAGTGGAGTGCTCAGTGAATGCTATCCAAATAAGTGTATTATTTCTTACCCAGAAATTAAAGACACAGTAAACTAGATATATAACAGTCTTTAATTATATTTACTATTAATTATTAAAATTTGTTTATAAAATCTGTCCTCAATTACTAATGGCTAAATGTTGTAACAGTGAAGATAGATTGTTCATGCAAATATTCTTATGCAAAAATTTCCACAAAGTTGTCTTATAATAATAAATGTGAAATTATCGATAGTGGAAAGAACATGACAAATTACCAACACAATCAGCTTTAGCTTTCAGCTTCCATTTAAAATAGAATCTTTTTATTTCTGCAGACCTCCCAAATAATCTATTAGTTACCTCAGTAAAATTACCTCAAATCCTCAATAAATAATTGCCAAAATACTTCTTTTGATCCATCAAAATATTAAATATATTAATTATATTTATAATATAATTATAATTTATAATTATAATATTAAAATATAATAATTAAACATATCTTACAGCAAATTCTTCTGAATAAAGACCAGATGAAGATCAATACATTGGCCAAATATTGTATGGAATTTGGCTGTTTGCTTAACTTATAGTGGAAAAAAATATATATAGTAATATAATACACATATAATAGATATATAATGTAATAAAATATATAATATATAATTATATGTTACAATTATAATATATTTATATATTAGATCATATATTATTATATATATTTATGGTTTCATATATATATATATATATATATATATACACACAATATGCAGAAAGACTAAGCATGAAATGGGACTATCCAAGGAAACATGAGATGCATGAATGCTTGTTTCCACTGAGTCCACAGATTTTATGTACCAAAAGAAGTATATAATAGATTAGCCTCTTCTCTCCTTTCCCTTCCTTTCCCTTTCCCGTTCCCATTTTCTTTCTTCCTTCCTTCCTTCCTTCCTTCCTTCCTTCCTTCCTTCCTTCCTTCCTTCCTTCCTTCCTTCCTTTCCTTCCTTCCTTCCTTCCTTCCTTCCTTCCTTCCTTCCTTCCTTCCTTCCTTCCTTCCTTCTTTCCTTCCTTCCTTCCTTTCTTTCCATTGGAAGGGTGGTTATGTTGAATCAGAGCTCATAAATTTTGTTATTACACGACTTGACTTCTAATATAATGAGGTACATTCACATAAAATAATGACATATTTCTGACAGTGCCAGACATTTCTAAGTCAATGTTTCATGATTTTAATAGAGCATTTCCTATATTTGATCTGAATTAATCACACTGAATCTATTGATTCTAATTTTCCAGTTGATTCATGCATTTAGATACATTTTTTTGTCCATTTACTGTTTTAAATGCTTTTTTCACTAAACCTTTTCTTCAGCCTTTATTGAAATTTGACAACTCTAGTAATTTTAACTAATTATTCTAATTCTTAATCATTTCTTTACTTTAAATTTCAATTTTCTTCCTTTTCTTAGTGGTCATTCAATTAAACCATACTATGAATTTATTATCTAATTCTTCTTATTAATAGTGTCACAAAAATTCAATTAAGTCAGAGGCAATTCTACTTATCAAATAATTATTGTAGTCACCTTTACTTTTGCCTTTATTATCTACTTTAATCAATCAGACTGATTGAGATCCTCTAATACCATGTTTTGTTCCTTTCTATTAACATTTTAGTTGAGATTGATGGATCTGTGACATTTACATCACATCAGCCCACCCTGGTCTACCACATAATAAATTTAACTGAAAATGATGCCACTCTTGAAAAATTACAGTTTATTTTCCATCTGTTGAAACAAAAGTCTATTATGATACACCACAACAGTGAATCAAATTTGAATGAATCACAATAGATTCAACACAAATATAAGCAGGTACACACAGATAAACACACAAGGTAAAACCGAAAACTTACTTCCTACCTGAAAGCAATTGACTAAATTATTCTTGGCCAATTCTAGTCAATATTTCAATGTCTCGTTTTATGCTTCTATAGTTTCTTTAGACTAGTGATTTTCAAACATATTCTGTGATCAGTATATAATTTCTGTCTTCATGTTTTTTAATAAAGAAATACAAAGAAATAAATAGTATATGCCTATAGCTTCATTGTTGCAAAGTATTTCACTAAAACAAAGAGACAAAACAAAAATATGAAAGCCCTTCTATCACCAAGATGCCTCAGAAAATAAATGTTAACTTGTGGGCATCCTTCTGTTTGCTTTCACAAACTGAAATTCTGGGTGACATATTTGAGAGTTTTAAAATATTTATCATGCTAAACAATCTAGTAATAATTATAATGAAATCAACCACGGTAGTTTCAAAATATGTCACGGTGTCTATTAAAAGCATTCACAATGATCACGTTTCCCTTGTTTGCCCTGAAGTATTATGTTACTAAACAGAACTGCCTAACAGTTGTGACTTAACATTCTTATATATTTAAAAGGTATATTGTAATATATTCTGCTAAATTTTCATTCTTTTCTTTCATTGAGGTTGTAGTGAAATTGTGTCACGTCTGTTTTTCATAGCAAATTAGAACTTCTCTACATTGCTTAATATTTTCTGATAATTAAATACTGTGACTTTACACATTGAAAAGTCTGTTGGGACTTGTGAAGTGGGGGAGTTCAAGGCACTGCGTAAAATCTGCTATTCTGAAGAAAAGTAACTAATTATTCTCACGTCCATAAACTCCACAATAAAATTCGCCTCATGGTGTTTTCTAACTCCTCCATTAATCTGGAGCCATGCTCCGTTCCAAATATTCTTAGTTTCAGTCACTGACATCATCATCAGGGCTCAAAACCGCCTGATAATCTTTCACTCATCTACACACTTCCTGTCCCCTTCATATTTCCAAAAACTTACTAGCAATACCTATTTTCTGAGCTCGAAGTTCAACATGGGGCTCGATCCCAGGATCCCGAGATCATGACATCATGACCTGAGCCAAAGTCACATGTTTAACTGACTGAACCACCCAGGCAACCCTATTTTTAATACCTATTTTTCAAATAATAGTAGCTGCTGTTTATTGAGTGCCTTCCATAAGTGAGGCATTGTACTAGACACTTTACATAATCTTTATGTAATGTTCACAACCACAAGGTATCATCTTCTTTAAACAAACAAACAAAGCAAACAAACCAAAAAACCTATTTGCAAGTTTCCCAAGTCCACACATTTCATACAGAATCCAAGTAATTCTCACACTAAAGCCAGTGCTTTGATTTATATCTTCCAGCCTGTTTACTATAAATAAAGCAATCTGGTAAAATGGCTGATTATTATACACACTTAATAAAAACTTCATTCATAAAAACGAAATATCAGAAAAAGACAGCTCATCTTTAAAGAGATAGCACGACACAAACAGAGAGAGAGAGAACTAGAGAAAGATTAACTCTAACTCTTATGGTTAAAACTTGAATAAACCACCTTCATTGTGATCCTTAAAAAGCAACTTTCAGTCCTCCCCAAAGTGGTGGAGCTGCTTCTGTGTATACCTAGAGCACATTAGACACTTGACCCACATGAACTTCTTCCACCCAAATAACACTCCTGAATTGATCCTCTCATCCCCACTATACTAACTGGTTTCTTAAACAACTGGTGTTTCTTTTCATAGAAATTGTCTCTGGTCTTCCTTTTCAATTTTAATTTTATTTGTCTTATTTTCAGCTATATTTAATATTTTAGATGCCAAAAATTGATTAGACAATTTTTTCCATATCATGCTAAGTAAACAATAAGTTTTATTGTTAATATTGACAAAAATGATATTATTTTCCACATTTGATTCTGATTTCATATATCAGTGCCACAGCATATATTCTTTCCAATATCATTTCTTTACACTGAAGACTTACAAGGGGACTATTATTCTACATATTTTAAGTATCTTATGTAAATGAGGACAATGTCACATATTTAAAAGTTCTTAGGAGAAAAACGTGGTGACCTTGGGTTTGGTAATGAGTTTTTAGATACACCATCAAAAATATGATCCATCATTTTAGTGAAAGATTCTGTTCACCATACAGTGTTACATCTAATACACTAAGTAATCCCACAAGCATAAAAGATGTTTCTGAATGCTAGCTTTTCATATAAATAAGTACATTGATATTTCAGTGAGAATATGTGAGAATATTTCAGTGAGAATACACAACAGTGTTACATTTAGTATACTTTAAAAAGTTATAGGTACAGGGACACCTGGGTGGCTCAGTCAGTTAAGCGTCTGCCTTCAGCTCAGGTCATCCAGTCCCACATGGGGCTCCTTGCTCAGCAGAGAGGCTGCTTCTCCCTCTGCCTGCCACTCCCCCTGCTTGTACTCTCAAACTCTCTTGCTCTCTCTCTCTCTGGGGCAAATAAATAAATAAAATCTTAAAAAAAAGTTATAGGTACAAAAGCTATTTCTAAGAATGATAATTTTATATGTGAATAATTAAAGTGTTATTCCAGGAATGACTGTATACACCACCTTGTGCTTAAAACATTCTGCAAAGGCACACAAATAAAAGACGTTTCTAGGAATAGAGGCTGTATATATGAGCACAATGTGTTATTGCAGTGGATAACTGTGTTCAACACAATGTGGCGTATTCAATACACCTGGAAAAAGCATATGTATAAAAGATGTTTCTAAGAACGTTAAATGTGTATGTGAATTACTGCTAAATGTGTATGTGAATTACTGCAGTGCTATTTTATGGAATAAAATGTGTGTGATATATGGAATACATAATGCAGGGTCACATGTATAAAAGATGTTTCTAGGATAATAAAATTGTGTTGCATCAGAGGAAAAAAAAAAAACATGATCCATGAACAAAAAAGATTTGATAAGTCGGATTTTATTAAAAACTTCTGCTCTGCAAAAGATACTTTAGGAAAATGAATAGATAAGCCACAGACCAGGAGAAAATAGTTTTAAAATATTTTAAAAATGAGAAAGGATTTATAGTCAACATATACAAAGAAGTCTTAAAACTCAACAAAAATGAAACAAATAACCCAATTAAAAACTAAGTGAAAAATCTGAACAGACAGCTCACCCGAGAAGAAATACAAATATCAAATAAGCATATGAAAATGTGCTCAATATCATGTTTCTAGGGAATTGTAAATTAAAATAACACTGAGGTATCATTACACATCTATTAGATGGCTAAAATGCAAAATACTGATAGCATCAAAAGCTAGCAAGAATGGGGAGCAACAGGAACTCTCATTCTTTGCTGGTAGGAAAGCAAAGTGGTACATAAAAAGTTTGGCAGTTTTTTAAAAGGCTAAAACTTAGTTTTACCATAAAAGTTCTTGGCTGGAAAAATCTAATGAAACTATAGTTTTGAGAGAATGATGCCAAAAGTAAGATTCAATGAAAAAAGTTTCACTTCACTGACAAATTCATTCAGTGAATATAATAATACATTAGCTACAGGTTGGTTAAGGAGTACTATTACCTTCTAATCAGGACTAACCAATTTTTATTATATCCAACATTATATTGGTAAATACTTAGCAACTACTCCTTTCTGTACATAATTAACTTTTAGTATGTTTTGAAAGTAAAGCATTACAAAGTCAGTTCTTGTTATCACATTGGCATTATCTAGAATCTAGCAAACACTTATGGAAAAAGAGCACAGTATCTACTGAAGCTACCTTTGTCTACCCAGAAACTTCTGTGGGGGAAAAAAAAACTATACAAAAGCTAAATTACAAAAAAAATGCATTATTAATTTCAGCACAGTGCATATTGGTTAGGAATTTCAGTTATCTTAATGGTAGTAAGATCTCAATATGTAAGCTGAGTTTCCTGATGAAAGATGTCTAAACCTGAGAAAGACACCTCTCCCAGGAAGAAACAAAACAAAACAAAACAAAACTGAGGTTTTAAATGGATATATTTTAATTGTGTTTGTATCCTTACTGTATTTCTTTACATTCACCAAGTGTGTGGCTTTAAAATAATGATCTATAAGAAGAGTTGGTTGCCAGTGAATATTTGTGCCTTTACCTAGAGTAGCTTTGAGGAACATGAGGAATGTGTTAGGCTCAATTTCCCTCCATATATCATATTTCATTGATTCAAAGATACATTTCCCCCCATATTCTGACTCTGAATTCTTACAGTTGATGGCACCTCACAATAGTTATGAGCCAGACAGCAGTTTTGATGTGATTGTCATTACCTGTGATGTGATTACTTGGTCATAACTGTTCATACTGCTGGCATTTTGGCTGAGTTATGTGCATTATGGGGGATACACAAGTTGAGTTTAATTATCATTTAAAATGTCTTCTACAAGTCCACTATAATTGAGCATTGTCAGTAAATAGAATTGTTATTTGAAGCTTAGAAACAAAATTTCAGAAATAGATTTGAGATTACTGGAGGGAATATTTATTGTTGGAGGAATGGTCTCAGATCTGTATTTTTTGTGAAGCAAAAATTAAGCTACTGAAGAAAAGAAGATAGAACATGTCTAGATAGAATATGTCTACTTCCTGAGAAATTTCAAAAAGATTGCTTTTTGCCCACCGAATTAGAAGCAAAAGAAACTGTCTGTTCCTCTAGGAGAGACGAAAAAACCTTCAAAGGATTAAGAGGCTGGTCTGGTTAATGCATCACACAAAACTATCCCTAATACATCGCTCAAGGCTTAAGTGCTAGTTATAATTTTTCTTAGCCATACATAATGGCACATCTTACAATCATTGTCACCTTACAGTTGGTGACATTCAGTTTCTTTAAAGAACATGAAATCAGCTATAAAACACTTCTCATTCTGCAACTATTTAAACACCACAATTTTCTCATCATATTAGAAAATAAAAATCCAAGAAAAGAAAAAAATTATGCACAATGGAAAAGAATTTATTAAAGTCTCAGGTGACAAGGAAAATCTACAATCCAGTAAGCAATGACACATCATGAACAAGGCTGGCAGCACAGGATTCTGGGCACTCACCCTCAGCTTATAGTAAGAGTTATGCCATGCTCATGCCTCTAATTCAATTCCACAACATGCTATGGGACTCCAAAGAGTAAACATTCAAATAAAAGTGAAAGACCATTTTGACAGAAAAATGAGAAATCATATATTTCTGTAGAATTATTTTCATATACAAGGAGTTTAGTCATTTGTATAGCTACATTGCCCTAGTACATCTAAGTTAGATACTGAACTATTGATATTGATGGGAAAATAGGATAATTCTTATCTTTTATGAGGATTCAAAAATTAACCTCTATGTCAGCCTGTATGTATCCACCAGACCTATATGAATAATTTAGAATAAACACAAATACTCTTGTATGCACACACCTATATTTAAACACATAATTAAATTTATGTATTTACATACAAGTGTTATATACATGTATATGGATGGACACATAAATAGGCATATGGTGAAACAAATTTATGTATATATAAATAATGTCATATCTCCTTTCAAAATTTGCACAGTGGATTCTTTTTTGGGGAGAAGTTCAATTTTTATACTTTGAAGGCTCTCACATGCATTCAACATTTCATGTTTAAGTATTTATATATTTTTTCTATTTTAATAGTCCAAAATACCCATTTTACTTATCAATTATTTAAACAAAAGATGTAATTTTCAAAGCCCTTCTCCCGTGTGAAAACATGGCAGAGGCTGGGTCTGTTTATATAACAAAGGACACGGGCGTGTGGACAGAAGAGATCCACAAGTAAAGAGAAAGAATAAATGAATGCTCACTAGGAAATCTAGGGTAAAGAGTTGAATGAAGTAATGACAGCCTCTCGGCAAACAGAATTTTTTACAAAAGGCTTTCTCTACCCTCAGGCACAATTACAACAGCTGTACCATATAGCCTCTATCAGTCATAATCTAGAAGAGTGCCTCTTTCTATTAACCAAGCAATAGAGGAGCAAAAATTACTTATACCAATCCATATGAGGCACTCAGTTTGCTGCACGGCATTCTGATGGCTTAATTAGGTGGCTAGTGTGGCACATGAGGTTTTGTAAGCCAGGTTCATCACAAAGATGTATCATCAAAGCAGAGGAGTCATGGGCTTTACTGCTAGATTACAAATACGAGTTTCTTCATTGGGCGTCTTGTCACTGACTGCTTGCTTCCATCTACTTAAACAATTAGATAAAGCCTCACCCTCGTAGACCAAGGCTAACAAAGAGCCATGGAACTGAAGACAGCTGGCAATTTCTCCAGTTATTAAGATCTCATCTTCAACTGAGTGATGGTCTCTAGAAAGTAAGGAATGTGTTTTATTTTTTTGAGTGTGTGTTCTCTTTCAAGAACTGACACACCTAGCCATGGAGTTTCCAATCCTATTTAAGACCCACAAACACAAAAACTTACAAACAAAACAAAACAAAACAAGGTCACATCACAATGTCAACTGATTTAATAATTGAAGAATTTAAAAAATATGTTTTTGTCAGTAAAGGAATATGAAGGAAGATCCCGAAAAACACAATTACACTGAGAGAATAAATCATATATATCAGATATTTGAACAGCCATTTACTCCATAGTTTGGTTATATTATTCATTTTATGAGTGCTAACTTTAACTTGGTTAATTGTCCAGAAAAATTCTAGTAGTTTTAATATAGATGCAAGAGACATTAGCAAATAATATATACATTTATTCATATATTTATATATGTGTATATATTCATAAATATGTATGTGTATGTATATACACATATATATATGATGAATGACTCTAAATAGCATTGTAGATAATCATTTTGAGCTTAAGTCCAACAAAAATTATAAAGCAATTAGCAGTTTGAAGACCTAATGCAAGTATACTATTATGCTTGTATATTTTTTACTTGATCTCTTAAAACAGTTATATATTGTAAATCATCTAACAATAAATATGCATTAAATCAAATCACAGTGTAGCATTCTATGTCCACCAGTTTCATTAATGATGCCACCATTTGCCCAACCTCGAACAATGAATCTTAGGGTCATCCTTCACTCATCTTCTTCCTTCCTTTCACTTCCCATGATCCCTCAGCTTTTCTGACTCTATGTCCATATGTTTTGCAAATCTCTTTTCCTTCTCTGTTGCCCGATCTATACTGAGGATTCTGATATTTTTTTCTGTAATCTCTTCCTCTCATTACCTTATTCATTTATCAGTAAACATTCAGTGAATAATTTCTATGTACTACTTACTCTTTTAGGTATTGATAATACTTTTGAAAAAACTTCCAGGAGTGTTTTCCTGTATTCTATCATTATGATCATTTATTTTAACTAGAAAATTAGATGAATAATTGATTTTCATTATGTTTGTCAACTCCAGAAAGACAATTTCTTTTCACATTTACAGCTTCTTAGCATTGTATAAAAGACTCCTCAGGATTTGAACTTCAAATCTCCCTGGACTCATCTCCAAACATCCCATAATAATGCACTTTTCCTTTCAACCAAAGCACACCACAGTTCTTCTTACAGTCTTCATAGCTCTGTCTCCTGGCATGAGCCTGGGATTTTCTTTCCCACTCACCCCTCTCCAACCAGGTAGAACTTATAAAACTAAAGTGCATAGCTCACAGTAGGTGCTTAATAAGTGCTTACTTTCCAACAGATTCTTATTTTGTTTGCCTGCTGCTCTGTTCTGTGAGGTCCTCAAGTTGTCGCTCTAGGTTCTGAAGGGCATTTGGCAAAGACCTTATCACAGGATCTCATCCTTGATTATGAGTCTGTTTTTCCTCAATGGCATCTGTAGTTAGTTACTGTCTTGCTACAACCATACACTGCAGATTAGGCTGGTAACACACTGTATAGATAATAATAATGTTATTATCAAAGTTATTAAGAACAACTTCCATATATAGAATACATTCAGGATCCCAAATTCTTTGAATATTTTATTTTTAATTCAGACCCAACACAACTAATTCTAACTTTCTTTCTGAAGTGTAAACTGACATAAGGAGAGACTAACTTACTGACCAAGGTAACAAAACTAATATATAATAGAGATATTATTCAAACACAGACCTATCTGAACCAAAAGTCTTTTCTCTGCTATGACATTTTGATGTTTTTAATGTTTCCTGAGTAGTCTCCCCTGCCCCTCACTGACATCCCCCCTCCCCCCTCTCTTTCTTTCTTGGTATGGGTAGGTTCTTTATTATTTTGGTTAAAATTAAATTATGAAAAGTAACATTCAGAGAATATGTGGTTTCTCTTATATTCTGGCTTTCTAACTTCCTATAAAACTTAGAGAAATCTGTGATACAAAGTTTCATTGTATTTCATTTGTAGGAAATATTTTTTGTAGCCATCACATTGAGGTATAAGTCATAAATTCATACTTTGTCTTTTCATGGTTCTTAACCAAACTGACTTGCCCACTAGCCACAGTGGCATAGTATGGGCCAACAATACAGTTAGGGGCCCATGAAAATATTTTAATTTATTTTAAAATCAGAAAAAGTGAAAGATTATACTCATGTTAATGTCAACACAAACATTAAAATATGTTTAATATTCTTTATGGTGGAAGGAACCCATGAAGGCAGAAGTAGCTAGGGCTCCCATTAGTTATAATGAAAAACACTGGGCTCTTAATCTCTTTTTACAGAAAATTTGCATAATTGATATATTATTCTAATTTGGTTATAAATTCCCAGACACCTAATGTCTGAATAAACATTTCATTAAGGCGTGGTCAAAATTTAGGAGAAATTGTACTAATTAGGCAAAACTAAATATTTTATAAAGCCATTTTAAAATATATACGTTAATTTTCACTGACAGTTTAGTGTCTTTCCTCCAGTGTGAACAACGATATTTCTGAATCTCTAACTATTACTATGAGATCAAAATAGCAAAAAAATAGGTAAAAACAAAGCAAAATAAACCAGCAATAGCCTCAAATCTGCTCCCCCAAATCCTTGAAATATCTAAAAGATATTCAAGATATTTGAAAATATCTTGAAATTTTTCAAAATTTCAAAAGTATTTGAAGATACTTTTATCCCCCTTTCATGTGACTCCTTCCTCAGAGAGTAAACATTTCTTAATGCACTCAACTATTTATCAACCTAAATTTTGTCCAAAGCAGTGTTTCTCAAATTTTCTGTGTATTAGAGTAATTTGGGGTGCTTATAAAACTTCAGGTTTTGGGGCTTCAAGCCCAGGCTCTCTCTGTTTCAGTGATTCTGCCATGGGCCCTAGAAAACTTTATTTTTAATGAACATCTAAAGTGTTTCTGAAAAGTACAATCTATGGGAAATACATTAAGAGGCAATTCTAGAGTCATACAGATTTGTTAACTAGCACATAAAATCATATCACTTTTGTTTATTTACTTATTTATTTATACTTATTTTTTACTTTTGTTTATAGTAACACCTCTATCAGTGCATAATTGAAAGAGCTAAGTAACCTGTTAAAGTACTTTTAAGTTTAAATGTTATATTCTAATAGAAGAGACAATTAACTTTTTAAGTTTGTAAAATTAATTAATTTCTGAATAGTCAATGCAGTTTAAAAAATCAAACTGCCCATGAATAAGCGATCTCTATAAACTGCAAATAATAGGCATTTTTCTTATCACTGCCCATGACTACTGTGCTACAGAAACTAATCACAACCATTGGAAAAATAATTCCTGTAGATAAAAACCTTTGTAGGATGTATATATGCAGCATTATTAGTTAAATAACGTACTCCAAAAGAAATGTTTGAAGATTCTATCACATTTCAGTTTCAGAAATAGACTTTCTATTTTATCGTTTTTACATTACAAAGGAGATTTTTAAAATCTGAAACAATCCCTCAATCTATTCAACAATCTGTTAGGCATGTGAAAAAAAGAAAACACACAAAAATAGGTATATTTGGGAATTGTATGTACATGTGTCCTATCGTTTCTAGATTTTTACATGAAGAATTCTTTGTTTAAAATTCAAAATTTATCTATAGATGATTCAAACCCAGATAACACTTAGCTCCTTGCAATTACCATCCTCTAGGTAAAACAGCAAGGTACTGAAGGGTTGGTGAACGGATAGGTGGGGAGGGTAAGCAGCAAATCATTTCAGACAATTTCACACTCAAGCCTTGTTGACATGAGGCAGGGCAAAGGAAATCACCCTGTCAGCACCTGCATCTTTAATGAAGGAAAACGCTGCTGCATATTTAGAGAAGAGAGAGGGAAAAATAAATCACGTTTAACTTTTAAAGTGGGCTGTCGGATTTATTCAAATAGAAATGCAACCTTGTGGGCGTCCCCTATCCCATGTAATTCCATTTAAAATCTTACAATATACACCTAGAATTCAACACTTTTTTTTTTTTTTACCATAGATGCTCTTCAAATTTTCAAATCAACCCACTGTATGCAAAATGTATACTTTTAAAACATATCATTTAACATTTGTCTTTCATTGTCTTCCTGACATCTGTTGCAATCAGAGGTGGATGTTTAAAATGTAAAGATGGGTATCTGTCAGATTCCTTTGTAGGAGAGATTAAATAAAGATATGGCATAGCCCAGATACAGAATGCCTCAGGAGATAAACAGTTGGCTTAAGAGTGCTTTGTATGTAAATAAGAGATGAGGTAAAGTGACAAGACAAACGTCTAGCAGTGGTTTTCATTCAGAGGCAGGTTTTCAACAGGCTCTATATGGAATGAAGGCAACGACTCTTGAATTGTTAGAGTGGCCTAACCATTTCCAGAATCCACCTTTTAATTATTCCTTTCTCTTAAAACTGATTTATAGTTTTAAACAAAAGTATTTTTTGATTTAAAATGTGTGATTTCTAGGCCACCCACCCTGACACACCAACCACTTCCCATACAATATTGTAAATATACGAAAATGTAAATATGATAAAAGATAAGCTGTTTTAACAATGCATTATATAGGGAGACAGAAGAGAAAATAAAAAAAAAATGTAAGCTGGGTTATCCATCAAGCCAAGCGTTATATTCAAATATTTTAATATTTAATGACACCAAGTAACCAAGTCACAGCTTTATTGAAAACCGCTTGATTATTGTGTTAATAAAATAATCTGCATTGTGATGGTTATTTGCATTGTTTTTTTTTATTTTGTGCCCTGAGGCATCTTGTGCCTGTCTACACTTCTGCTAAGATAAGTCATCAAGTTAAGTTCTAGAGATGATATACCTCTTAGTTTTTCAGAAACTTGTGACTTTTTTTCATTTATCTACCTTTTGCAATAAATTTCTGATGAAGGAGAATATTCTTTTCTCAAGGTGAAGAGTGGAGGTAAATCAGGTGAATGAGAAACTGTTTTTCCCATCATTGCTCCCTCTAAACTCCACTAAATTCACTCCAGGTCCGGATCTCTACTGAACTTGAGAAAGCTAGAACCACAACAATGAAAGACATCAGGGCCTCAGTTCATTCTAGGATTAACACGAAGGAGAGGAGAATCTGAAGCCGGTGACTACTCTCAGTAGTTTTGTCACCCCCTTAGCCTGAAACCAATGCTCCTGGGGGGCAAGCAGGTAGGAAAATGACTTCTGGTCCGTAGGTATTCCTTTTGAAAAGCTAACAGTATATTTCTTTTGGCAGGTAAGTTACTTTGAAATAATTCTTGAACTCTGTTGTCCTGAACAAGACAGACATTTAACTTTATGCATCCCTTTTTCAGTCAGTACTCGTATTTCTTTTTAAGGTGTTGCCTCACAGTGGGCCCTGAGTTACTAATCTGTAGGACATCTTGTTAACTAAATGAAAACTGATTGATCACCTCTGAAACCAACCTACGTATTGTATGAAGCAATAAACTCACTTATTTTAAGCTCTCTTTAGTTATACAAGTGTTTGCATATAGGATAGTAATTGCAGAGTTTTGACAAATTTTAGACCTAAATGTTCAAGCTGATTGGTCTTCTTTGAAATGATACAAGATCTTCTTGAATGAAAGGTAACTTTATATTTCATACATAAACCTTACTCATCCCCACCATACACAATAATGCATGCATTCCTTCTTCCAGATATCTAGGTAAAGATGATTCAAATGACACGTGATCATTTTGAGATTTGATTACCTGCTTGATAACTAGATCATGGATTAAATTTATTGACCTATACTAGTCACTGGCTGGCCAGTTTAAGGATAATTATACCTAAGCTATAATCTGTATCTGTATGTATCTACAGTCATGGTTTTCAAACATTTTCATACAAATACCCACTTTACTCTGCCTGACCATTTGAAAAATGATGAATTATTTTGTACTTAATTTGCATTTTTCACAAACTTTAAAAATGCCCTTTTTTCATAGTGCCAATCTTTGATATTTGGTTCATTCACTAATTTAAAGCAATACTCAACAGAATTCTGGAAAGAGAAGGGAATGTAGAAACAGGTTAAAAATAAAAACTTTTAGTAATTTCAGTAGTGTATTAAGTACAAAGTAGCTAAATGTACTTTGCTACAACAGACTAAATTTTCTGTATACTTCACCCTATGGAAATGTTTTTAACAGATATAATTCCATTTGTTTATTCACAACTCCCTTATCTGCCAGGTATCCATTTTAACCTAGCAAGGGAGAAAAAGTCAAGCCCCTAGATTATTTGAAAATTCTGATTTGTGTGTGGATACAAATGATAAATTACACATAGGTGCCAAATATTAAAATAAATACAACAGTAAAATAAATAAAATCCCAACTTCAAGGTTTAATTTAATGCAACACCATCTGCCATTCTTTTATGAATAACTTGTCTAAATTATGATGATAAATTAAACCTATCCAAATTAACTACAATTCATTCCCATAGTTTTATCTTAGAGGAAAGTTGACATTATATTTTGATTAGTGTATCAATATATTTTTCAATTTTCCTGTACCATAGCATTGGGTTTAGTTAATTTCCTATAAAAGAGTTTGAGTAAAGCTTTTTACAGCAATGTTATTCTAGCACCATTAATAAAATTATGACTTCAAGGAAACCAGTTCTAACTTCACTGGAAACAACAGTAACTATGGCAGCATATTGCATTTTTACTCTGACATTGTTCAGCCTGTTAATTAACATGTCACCCCTCTAAAGGAATTTCAGGTTTAAATACTTCACTCTTCTTGACGGCCCTTTTCTATGGTACTAACATGCATTTGTAACTGCTTTTCTTTTTGTGTTACACATTTCTTCTCAACTATAATTATTCTTCTTCCACCACTCTAATTCACCAAGTTAATCTAATAACTCTTCACATGTTTCAGTAACAGTGAATATTTTTGTCAATTTTCTCACTTTCTCTAGGGAATTAATAAAGTGCTCTGTATTCAAGAATATTTGATCCCTGAAACATATCAGCATGCATACTTAAGAAAACCATTCACACAGACTTACATGTTTGAAAGCAAATGAACAAGTTTGATTTACAAGACACACAATGAAAAATGAATTTAAAGCAAAGAAAGTATACTGGTTTTGATTTGATAAAACAGATGCATGGCACTTACCTGCAATAATCTGGGCCTGGAACAGGTGATCTTTGGACAAGCTGAGGAGTGATATTATGACCAAAAAAGGAACATGTTTCCATTTCATCTTTGTCCCTTCCTTGCATTACACCCAGCCAGTGACAGATAGGTTTTATCTGGAAGAAAAAAACAAAGAGCAAATTATTTTTTAATGGTTAGCTATGTTGAGATAAAGATAGTACTAAAAATATTTTGTGAAAAATTATAGTTTAAATGCATTTGAAATATCACTTTTCAAAATGACAAAATATGTAAGTAGTTAAATACAACTTACACTGAATATACTTTAGGATATACATTTTGAACAAATATAGTATTTATTTTGAAAATGCATTTTCAATCAGATATAATCAGCAAATAATTCATTGGTTTTCTCTAGCATTTAGGCAATACCAGATACATGTTTTTGTTTTCTCACCAATTTAGTTGGAACACTCTCATCAGGTCCAGAAAACTCTAGGGTCCAGAAAACTTACTCATTCACTAAGCAAATATTTATAAACAGCTTATAATGAGCAAGTCACAATGCTACTTTGAAGATACAGCAGAAGACAAAACTAAATATTTTCTCTTTATTCAGGTATACAAACAATTTGAGGTCACTTTAATGACATCAATTTATAAACACTTTAAAAAAAAAAACTTTTGTAGATGTTCTATTCTGAAAAAGCACTCTGTTATCAGTCATGATGGACCCAAGAAATATAAAATAGTGCCTTGTAGATGATGACTTTAACAGATGGCAGAATAAAACTACAGGAATTCAGGAGGAAGATGGATCAGTTTTGCTTGGGAGAACTGACCAAACTTACACTAAAGACATGGCATTTGTGATATGAGATAGTATCTGATAAATAGAAAATACTATTCAAATGAGAGAACAAAATAACAAAATATCCAAAGGAAATATATATATATATATATATATACACACACACACACACACACACATGCATATATATATATTTATATATATATATATAAAATAAATAAATAAATAAATAAATAAATATATATATATATATATATATATATATATATGCATGTGTGTGTGTGTATTCCAACAATACATTGATATATTCAGGGAACTGTAAGGGGAGTTATTTGGCTGATAGTAGAGTTTGCCAGAATACAGTATGATAGAAAACTGGAAAGATAAAGACAGGCAATGAGGAATCGCTGTAGAATTTAATGATAGATAATAATATGACTCAAATTATTGAGAAGATAACTCTGGTAGGAATGTGAAGGATATAAAGTAATTATGAAGGAAGTTAGCATGGAAGCCATAACCACAGTACAGAAACATAATAAATGTTTACAAAGGACCCTGGGAAAGGAAATGAAACCAATGGCTGGTGGGGTCGGGAGTCAAGTGACATTACACAAGAATACTTTGCAGGACTTAACATGACATTTAGGAGCTAGGACATAGAAAGACATATACTCACTTAGTCAAAAATACATAAATAAATCTAGCACAAAGAAAATGTAATGTGTCTCTAAAGAAAAAGAAAGTTCTAGCACACATCTTGTGACACTCAGAATGCCAACTTGAAAAAAGGATGACCTACTTGAGTCTGTAGGTTTACTCCCACAAAGCCGCCATCAATTTATCTAGGTGAGCTGAGCTGTCCTACTTTCTTATCACTGTACAGTTAATTGCCAAGTTTTCCTTTAGCAGAGCCTCCTAATCCTCCTGCCAGACACCACAATCACTAAATTCACTTAAGATATTTGAGGATTATTTCTTCTCTTTCAGAATTCTGCAAGCTCCTCCTGTCTGGGCTAGAACCTTGCCTGCAAAGAAATATTCTTGGCTACCGTAGGCTACTGTAGGCTCATGTTTGTTATCCATTTTCTTTGACTGGAGCTAATGCCTTTGTAACTCTCCTTACCCTGGTATCCTACTCATAAATGACATCACATACCCCCATTATCTTCCATGTATTATCTGTTTTAAGTGTCAAATGACAGTAGAACATAGATTAGATTTCAGATAATCACAAATGTAGATGAACAGTTCCACTCTTCAAACTCTGCAATTGTTAGTTTGTCCAGAGGCTTCTTCTCAGTTATCCCTTGGTATTTTGGCTTATAGTCACATTTCTCAGTGATGTAGAGATGATCAGTTCTTCCAGAGAAAATGTATAAATATACTGCATCCTAGTAATTTCTGCTTGACTGGGTTTTGATATAACAGATACCCTGTCATCTGGATTCTGCTTGCCTAGGGATATTCCCATCTTCCTCCTTTCTCTAACATTTGATTATTATGTGCACTAGACATCAGAGTTCCTGTTTTGAGATAAACTCTAGATCTTATATTCCTTATAGTTTTATAGTAAACTATAGTAAATTATTCCTTATAGTAGTTTTGCCTCAGCTTTTGATGTAAATAAAAGCATGTTTGAACCTAGAGGTTATTTATGATTTGCTTATTATTTGAAAATTTAGAATTATTATATTAGTTAAATGATACTTTAAAGTATATTTATTGAAACTGAGATGTTCATATCTGTGGTTGCTTATATTCTAACAATTTCATTATTAATTACAAATAACTTATTTGCTGCCACTAGCCATTGAAAATAAAAGCCCACATAAAACATGTGCATTCTTCTTTTAAAATCAATGCAACAGGGGCACCTAAGGGGCTCAGTCAGTTAAGCCTCCAACTTGTGATTTCAGCTCAGGTCATGATCTCATGGGTTGTGAGACTGAGCCCAGGGTCCGGCACGGTGCTCAACAGGAAGTCTGCTTGAGATTCTCTCCTTCTGCCCCTTCCCCCACTCATGTGCTCACTCTCGCTCTCGCTCTCTCTCAAATAAATAAATCTTTAAAAAATAGCCTTTAAAAATAAAGTAAAATCAATGCAATAATCATAACAAAATAAACCTGGAAGTATAAATATTTATTATAATTGAACTTCTGCCAGTTACGTTAATAGGATTGTGCTTTCTCTCTTTCAAATAAATAAACAAATCTTAAATTTGTTTTAAGATTTATAATTTTGTTGGGAATGATAAATCTATGGAAGTAACACAGTGTACTATTCTAGAAGCACAGATGGTAATACTAAATTCTTGGGTATGAATCTCAGCTCTACCACTCATGTTGTTTGACTTTAGGCAAAAAAAATTTAAGCTTTCTTAATCTAATCTTTCTCAAATATAAAATGTGAATAATAATAGTTACATCATCAGGTGAGATAATACGCATGGAGTGTCTAGAAGAGTGTCTGTTTCATCACCTTATATCTATTAATATTAATAACACCATGACTCCCAACTTCAAATAGCATCCAATGAGGTTCTTCCAGGATGAAGATGGAAACAATTTTTGATTTGTATTTACATGTTGCTTCACATTTGAATAGTGTCTGTTTTAGGTTTAACTTATAAGACATTAGGGGTTTTGATTTAGTTTCATGAACTTTATTAAGTTAAATTTATATATGATAAAATGAAACCATTTACAGCATAGGTTTAAATTTAACAAACATATAGAGCTATGTAATGTCCACCCCAATGGTGATATAGATACTTTCCACAGGTGCCTTGGTGTTAAAAGCTAAAATTTTATATGCATATGCTGTGCATGAATATGTGTTGCTGGTGTGCATTTTCAAATAAAAATAAATGCATTGCCTGCCTGCTCTTAGGAGGAGGACTGCCTTAAAGATAGTTTTAACTTGTTCTAATAATTACTATGAAATTTCTTGGAAAGGAGAAAAGTCCTATAAGAAATTAATTTAGGTAAATTCATGGTTCAACAAAGTAAAACATACTTCTTTAGGCATACATTTTGGATTACTTAAGCGTATCAGTGGATCACAATGAATATATTTCAGTCTCTTCTGAAACTCTTCAGCATAGGTAACTCACTCTCTCTCTCTCTCTCTCTCTCTCATATTTAGGACAGAAACTATATTTACCAAAGCTTTCCTTGTTACTAACCAAAATTTGTTCTTCTTTAAGTTACACTAATCTCTTAGTTTTCCTTTTCAGTTGAAAACAAAGAGTGCTCTGGGAAATCAAAATTGTTTTGGAATCTCATCTTCCCAAACTTTTCATCATATTCAGCTTCTGCTTAACTGATTATCACCCAATGAGTCAAAAGTTAGAACAGCTGGAAATGTTCCCCAACACAACAAAACCAGGAACTGTTGATTTTCTTTGTCCTAGTCTTAGATGAAAGAACCAACAGTGGCCAGTGGGTAATAGGTGAGCACCAAACCTGGCTGTCCTTGTGAGATCAAAGACCAGGAAAGGCCAGACTCCTTTTGAATTCTGCATATAATAGATGAATCAGTCAGCAAACTACACGCAGTAAGGAGATACTCTCCTTCTTTACAAATGAGATAAACTGAAGTTTGGTCTATTCAAATGACACTACCCCCTAAAACACCTAAAGGAAAATTGATCATGAAAATTAAAGGTCTCAACTCAAAAGAGTCTTTGGCAAGTTCTGGAACTTTAAAAAAGACTTAAGAATGCAAAATTAGGTTTGACGAGAGAGCTATAAATAAACAAATAGTTGGGATGCCTGGGTGGCTCAGTTGGTTAAGCGGCTGCCTTCGGCTCAGGTCATGATCTCAGGGTCCTGGGATCGAGTCCCACATCGGGCTCCTTGCGCAGTGGGGAGCCTGCTTCTCCCTCTGCCTGCAGCTCCCCCTGCTTGTACTCTTGCTCACTCTCTCTCGCCCATGCTCTCTCTCTCTCTAGCAAATAAATAAATAAAATCTTTAAAAAAAATCAAACAAATAGTTAATAAACATTTTTGCACAGTTAATATATGGAGAGCTCTGTGCCAGGCAGTGGAGATTCATAGAGACATGAAACAAATCTACACTCTTAATGTTAGAGCAGCAGATAATTTATTATATATTAGTGACAAAGACACAAAGGATGAAGTCGGCCATGGAAGAAGCTGAAGGTGGGGAGGTGACTGGGGTGGCCTAGGCTTTACAGGGTGTGTTGAAATCACACAACTGCAGAAACCAGGAAAGAGAGTGAGGGGAGACAACCATTGTGCAGATAAGTGTTGCTAAAACAGAAGATATGAAATAAAAAATAAAAATAAATAAGACATAATCTATATGCAGCACTTCACAGTTTATTTATTAGCCCATCAGATTTAATTATATCAGGAAAATAATACATAAATCATTATCTTCCATATGACATTATGAGTTCAGAACCTTCATGAGACTTGTCTGCATGAATATATGTCATTAGCACATATAAGTGAATTGAAATCAACTCTACTATTTTTCTTTCCACGAAATCAAAACATCAAAGAATTGCAAAGTCCTGAATACAAGGCTAATTCAAGGTTTTTTTCTTATCAACAGTGTGATGGCACATGGGAAGATAAAACTAGGTAACAACTATATAACTTGGGAATGAAAGTGAATCAAGACAAAAGAACCATGTAGAGGATTATTAATATATTCTCAAATGTGTGGTGAACAGGATCCTTTATAAAAGTCTACTTAGGGGGATAAAAAGAAGGTATAAATATTAAGACACTGCAAAGGAAAGGCAATAGAATTTGGCGAAGCATATGACACTAGAAGCCAAAAAAGAAAAAAAAAAAAAAAGAAAAAAGAAAGAGGAAATGTGTGCTGCTATTTTCAAAATATCCATCTAGTAAATGGAAAGCTTAATAAGAAATGTATGTAGGTGTATGTGTGTAATTTTTATAAATGACTGGTAATTTACTCTTACTTTAGAGTTCTCTAGAATAATAATACATGTGTAAGTCTGTAGGGAACCCTATTAAGAATTTATTATGGCTTCTGTTTAGTTGGGGGTGCTTTAAATTTGAAATAATAATAAAAGGTATATAATACCTTCTAAAAATGCTGATTTAATGCTTTTATATAGACAAGTTAAACTGGAAAAATTATTACCAAGTTCTTGAGTTAATGTCACATCTCTTACAAAAAGTATTATTTGAAAATAGCATACTACATATACAAGCAGGGCACTTAAATGAGTGATGGGTATTAAGAAGGGCACTTGTTGTGATGAGCATTGGGTGTAATATGCAAGAGATGAATCACTAAATTCTACTCCTGAAACCAACATCACCCTATATGTTAACCAACTAGAATTTAAATAAAAACTTGAAACAAACAAATAAACAAAAAGCAGAGCACTTAAAGCACACATTTAGGGTTTAGGGCTAAATAGATTAAAACATTTATACACACAGACACTTGCTTTATAATTCATTTATAATACCTTTGCCTTCTCATATACTTAGGGAACCCATCATTCTTAGGAGGATGTAGATACTATATATTTAGTCAAATGTTTACATTATCCTAAACCCCAAATTATTAATATCCTAGGTTTAAAGTGTCATTATTAACTTTCTGACTTCATTTATATGTATGGATTTTGTAAAGAAAAAAGAGGAAAAAAAGAAACTATAAGCAAAAGACTCTAGGAAAATGAGTTTCAAATCAATACTGAGAATAAAATCCATGATTAAAAAATAAAGGAGTGAAGGCAAGATAAAGACAAACCTGGAAAACAGGGTAGAGTCAATCAGGACTAGAGGAAGTAAGGGAATTAGCAAGATTTTCAGTGGTTGGTCACCTAATGTCTTGAAGCTCCTGGATCTGTAGGCAGAGCTATATTACTATTCACACTTCAGTTTTATTTGGATGGATCACAGACCCTATATCCAATTATGCCTCCACTCATTTCACAAAGACTAATTAATTCTCATTACATTTCCAGGAAACACACCATTTTAAAATATACCATGAGAAAACTCAGGACATGGTGATAAACCTCAGGCTGTATATAAAGAATGAGAGGATTTGAGACTCTCTATTTTGTATCCAAAATGAACTGAAATACGTTACCAAGTCAGGACAAAGAGTCGAAGAAACTAACTTTTTTTTAAAATTTATTTAGTCAATTTACTTAACGTAGTCCATCTATTAGGACCATGTAGACAGATATGTTACCATGAATTAAGAGTCAAAAGATAAAGTAATCTGAGACATACAATGTTTTAGAATTCTTACTCTTCAACCTACCCTAAATTTAAAAAATGCCATGGACAATGTTTCTGTCTGCTCAAAATTTATATGTTGAAACTTAATCATCACATCCCCAATATGATGATTTTAGGAGATGGGGCCTCTGGGAGGTGATTAGGTCATGAGGATGGAGTCTTCATGAATGAGATTAGTTCCCTTACAAAAGAGCCCAGATAGTCATGGGGAGAAGGGAAGCCTGCTGTCTGTGAGCCAAGAATCGGCCCTCATCAAACACCAGATCTGCCAGGGACTTGATGTTGAACTTCCCAACCTCCAGAACTATGAGAAATAAATTTCTGTTGTTTACAATCCACCTAGTCTAAGGCATTTTGTGATAGCAGCCCTAAGACAGTAAGCAATTTGCCAAAATTTAAGGATCTGCTATATTCCTATATTGCCAAAATTTAAGGATCTGCTATATTCCTAAAACTTCCAAAATATTAAACTTCTGGTTGTTTTATACATTTCACTCATTATGGTGTTTAAAGACATAGCGATGAAACTGAAGATTATTTAAAAGAAAAATATTGGGATGCCTGGGTGGCTCAGTTGGTTAAGCAACTGCCTTCAGCTCATGTCATGATCTCTGGGTCTGGGGATCAAGCCCTGCATGGGGCTCCCTGCTCAACTGGGAGTCTGCTTCTCTCTCTCTCTCTCTCTCTTCCTCTGCCCCCCACCCCCCGCTTGTTTCTCTTTCTCTCTCTCAAATAAATAAAATCTTAAAAAAAAAGAAAAGAAAAGAAAAACATCAAAAATATCAACTAGCAGTGAGGTGTTCTAAGAACATTACTAAGTTACAGTTTTAGGAGAATCATCAGAAAGAAAGGACAAATAATTATTTTATTGCTACAAAATGAGAATCTGAAGTATTCAATAGTTCTTAAAACATTGCACATGGCATATACTGATTGACATCTTCAAATAAAGTACTATGAGCAGCCTGAAGACAGTCAAACTAGCAATCACCATAAGTTCTAATGTTTGGTCTCCTTTCAGCATACTGAAGTTGGCATTTCATCACTGGTTTAAAGCAATGCTAGCATGACTTTTGAATTAGACATTTTAACACAGTGAATTGCAAGAATTCATATATGCATTTCAAGATTAAAATATAAAATCAATAAAGACAGTAAGATGGTTGTCAACCACTGGCTACAGTATCTTATCTAAATGATTGAAATGCAGTTATGTATAAAAATAAATGTAATATGCTATCTACAGGACATGATGAAGATAAACACGTCTCTCTACTATAGCTACCATAATCATTAAAGAATCAATGCCAAATTAAACTGCACAAATCCTTAAGGGGGGAGGGAGAAAAAAAGCACAGCAGTAACTGAAGAAAGGCTCAAATCAATTTTTCACCCTAAACATAATGAAGTTCATTAGTATTGCTAACATAAAGGCGAAGGTAAAGACAGCAAAATGGAGATTTTTTATCTTCTTTCTCTTTAATTATAGGGTTGCTTCAGGCAACCTAACTTTCAGACTTGCTTAAGAAAAAGATTGTGTTCATATATTAGCAGAATTATGTTAAGAATAAGGAAATTTAAAAGATAATTTAATGCAAAGAAATGTTGCATGTAAAGATGTAGATAGAATGTAAAGATTTAATATAAAGAAAATTCCACCAGAATTGTTTCCTTTTTCTCATTTTGTAGCTAAAAACAAAACAGCACATCAGGCATTCTTCAAAATCAATGTTCAAATTCACAGAGATGATTCCTTAAACGTGTACTCATGTACACAAAGACAAAAAGCAATTTTCAAACAAAAGCAATTTTCAAAATGCTCTGCTCACATTAGCTCTGCGTCAGATGAATTCTATGCCCACTTGACCTTCAATCATATTTTTCATTTCATCATTCTGATGAAAATTAGTGGGACACATGATGTTTGGTCATCCTAGCTAAAAGTGAATCCAGTTGCAGACATATTTTTCTAGAAAATATCATCTTTCAAGTAACATAATGTGGAAATAAACATCAACGGCCTCGCTATTCTAAAAATAAGTGTTGCCTCCAATAAGTCAGATTTATCTTAGCATGATAACAGAAATTAGAGGAAATTGTCTGGGCATTGGTTTGGTCAAAGAAAAGTTAGATATGAAGCTAGTCTGGCTTGACACTTATACTGAAAGGGAGAAATACAGAGGGGTAGAGAGGAGAAAAAGGGAGAAAGCACAAGAATGAGAGAAAATAAGAGAAACTGAACAGTTGATTTAGCAAGCATGTTCTGGTGGCAGTTCCTGCAAGTAACAACAAACCAATTGTATAGCAAGTGAGGTTAGTTATCTTCTGAACATCCTCACCTTTCAGAGAGTGCTGCCGTGATCATTCTCTTTTCTCTGTTTAATCTAATTGAAAAGGAATGCCTGGTAACTCTTTTTTTTCACTTTAGAGACCAAGACTTCAATTAAAGCCAGCCATTCCACAAATTAAAGGCGAACAACCCAAGCTGTGCTACTATTCAACACCAATAAGTACAAATATCTAATAAGGTTTAAAAAATGTATTTAACGGAATATGATGCCACTATTAGAATACCTTTTCTAAAGACAAAACAAAGCAAGAATATACCAAAAAGCATATTAAAATGACCATGCCCCTGTACCTATACTTCATTTATTTAATAATATTTCTTTGAGAACCTATTATGTGCCATTCTAAGATTCCAAAATGAATACCACACAGTCTTTGCCCAGAAAGAGCTTGTATTATGGCAGGGGAAACAGACCCAGATAAGTTACATGTAGGATGATCATTTCTATCACAGAGTTTAATAGAGTACTGTTCTATGAGATGGAAGCAATTAGGCTTCTGGCAAACTGGAAAAAGTTCACCATAGAAGTGAACATTTCAATGGATCTTGAAGGAATGGTAGTTGTTGATCGAGCCAAAACAGTTTAAAACTGGAGAGAAGCAGAATTCAAAACAAAAGTATCAACTGTGCTGAGGCATGGAGGAAGGAGTCTGTGTGTTTAAAGAACAATAAACGATTTTATTTGGGTGGGATTTCAGGTGACATGTATGTGTGAGGCTTTGCTTAGAGAGGAAGTTGAAAATATAGAACAAAGCCAGGATGTAAAGAGCTCTGTGTGCAAAAAGACATTTAAGCAGAAGCAAGAATGGTACAAGTGTGGTTTCTAGGATAAAAATTCTGTAAATCATGGGCATGGAGCAAGCAAGTCTGAAGATCACAAGGCTGCATAGGTCACCGTTGCAATAGTCTACAATTCTAGCAGCACGGCGAAGTCTGTCATTTAGCAAACACTAAATAATTGTGGAATTAATGGATAGATGAATGAACACAGTAATACGAACACAATGATATGCACCTAAACTAATGTACTTACAGAGAAGTTGGAAATACAAACACAAAGCTATCATATTCATGAAATCCATCTATCCACAAAGACTGCCATTACATTAGGCAAGGAATCATGGTGGCTAAAGACAGAAAACACTTACAGAAACATTATGCTTAACATAATAACCAGAGCAAAATGTACTCGTTTTTGTTATTTGCTTTTATTTTCTAAACAAGTTAATTTCAAATACACTGCCTTGAATGTGTATGGAATCCTAAAATTGGTTCAATTCTATTGGGAGATGAGTCACAGCATCATTTTTAAATGGATGTGACATTTAAATTAAAATCTATTACTTCAGGTTTGGCTTTTTAAGTGCCTAAATAACTGTGTTTTTTACAACTGTTCATATTAAAGCTTGATATTAATTTCCCAGCTAAGAGTAGAATACACATTCATACTTAAATGAGCTGCAAGTTTTTAGATTGCTTAAGAGCAAATAGCTCTAGAAATATCATTACCACAAATGCACATATAGCCTAGTTAATCTGAGCAATCGTCTTCACTTGTTTTGGATTAGTTTTTTTTTTTTTTTTTTTTAGATTTTATTTATTTGACAGAGAGACAGCGTTAGTTTATGAAGATATAGTGGTAGAGAAGGGACAAAAGGAGCAAGCATTAAATTTCAGACTGGCTATTAGTAATGCTATAGTAAAAAACACAAAGTAGCAGAGGAGCAGGTCAAAGGTAATTTTAATATGTCAACATGCACAAAGACTTGTAACAAAAAGATTCACCCACAAAAGGCTATGCATGAAAGATGGAGGAAAATTCTGTGACGGGCAATTGTGTTGCATGCATTCTAGAAGGCAAGGGTTTTTGAAAGGCATTTAGCTTTCAACCACTCAGTGTTCCTGTGAATGTCCTCAGCAGGACCAGAAATGGAGGATTCAATTTTCAAAGATAATTGTGTCAGATAACTATCTCATGCCTTTTCAGCAAGAATCTGATAAACACCTAATTACTAACCAAGTGATTTTAGAGCTATATAGCTGGGCTGGTATGCAGGCTACCCAGAAGGACCTGGCCATTCAATATATCAAGAGGGAAATGCAGTTGGACTGTAAATTCATTTCATTTATTTGGCTAATGAAATCTTACCAACTATCCTATTCTAAACAAATAATTTATTATTTTAACAAAAGAGCAGAAATTTCAATGTAAAATCAATTATAGCCACACAAATAACTTCTCACCACAACCCATCCGGAACAATCTACTGAAAATAAAAATAGTTGCAGTTGGAATTTGGGTAGTGTATTTTCTTTGGGCAAGCCTTGTACAATTATACTGATGCTCGCTTGTTATGCTGCAGAAAGAAAAATCTTAATATATCTGGGGGTTAGAATTTGGCTCAACTCTTTTAATAATGATATAGCCATAAGTGCATGGCTATTCATCTCTGAACAGATATGGATGAACACTCAGCTGGACTCTTCACTATTTCTGATTGTGATTGCCTATCATATTCTTTTACTTGTATTCCATGTTGTCATATGTAGTATAAGGCATAAAATTAAGATCCAATATTATATGCTGTCTTGATACTCGTGACATTGGGATAGTCTCAAATGGTCTAACTTTAGGGCACCTGGGTGGCACAGTCGGTTCAGCATCTGACTCTTGGTTTCAGCTTGAGTCATGATCTTGGGGTCTGGTACTGAGCCCCATGTTAGGCTCTGCACTCAGCGT
Organism: Eumetopias jubatus; assembly: GCF_037043125.1. NCBI lineage: Eukaryota > Metazoa > Chordata > Mammalia > Carnivora > Otariidae > Eumetopias > Eumetopias jubatus. The sequence continues at coordinate 32,839,138 of NW_028274807.1, forward strand.
GGAAGTCTGCTAAGGTTTTCTCTCTCCCTCTCTTTCTGCCCCTCCCCACCCCAAGAACTTGCTCTTGATCTCTCTCTCTCAAATAAATAAATGAATCATTTTTTTAAAAAAAAATGGCCTATCTTCATTTGCCTCTCCACTCCACTCCTGTGGGTAAGATCCTCTAACAAAACAAACTTCTTACCAAAGGGACCAGGCACAGTTCTTTTTTATCCCTGAGTATAGGCTTTCATTACATAGCCAGCCATGAAATTTATTTAAACAAGCCAATTATATATATATATATATATATATATATATATTTTTTTTTTTTTTTTGCCAAGATGGAGGAGCAGTAGGAGACCTTAGTTTTGTCTGGTCCCAAGAATTCAGCTAGCTAGCTATCATTCTGAACACCTGCAAACTCAACCAAAGATATAAGAAAATAATAGCTGCAACTTGACAAATAAAAAAGCGACCACTTTCTGCAAGGTAGGCGGTGCAGAGAAGTAAATCCGAGTCAATATATGGGAAGAGAAACCACAAGCGGAGGGAGCCTCCATCACCTGGCTACCAGAAAGTGATATAGCAGCTGAGCACAAAATTGGAACTTTTAGAAGTCTGCTCCAGTAAGGGATGCCCTGCCTGAAAAGCACTCAGGTGGCAAAGCAGAGCAGAATCCCAGGTGGGACAGTGTGGTCTCAAGATCCTCAGGGTCACAGGAAGACCAGGGGTGAGAGCAGCAGAGTTCCCAGGCATCTGAGTGGGAAGCTAACTGCAGTCAGCAAGCCCAGGAGTGGGCTTTTAGCTTGGGGTTGCCATAAAGCACAAACCACGGCAGGGTCAGGCGATTGCTCCCCCAAGCAGGGCCCAGCAAGCAGCAGAACCTCCACAAGACCCCCCTTCATCCCCCGGGAGGACCAGCATGAGTATAAGCCTCAGGAGGCTGCAGGGCTTGGAGACTCGAAATGGGGTATGTGGCTAATATAGAAACACTCGGTCACAGGCTCGGTAAGCACAGAGTGCAGACGGAGACCAGGGAGACAGAAGTGATTGACTGCTTTTCCCTGAGGGCACACTGGGGACTGGGGGGCTTGACCTTTTGGCTCTGGAGCTAGAGACTGGGAGGCCACCACTTTCATTCTCATCCTCTAAAGTGGTGTGGAAAGCCTTCAGGGAACACAAGCCTCATAAAGCAATTGGAGCCACTTACTTAGCCTGGCCCCCTGGCAAAGGCAGTGCAATTCGGCCAGGGGAAAAGACACTGGAGAATCAGCACAACAGGCCCTCCCCCAGAAGATAAGCAAGAACATCCAGCTAAGACCAAGTTTACCAATCAGACAGAACTGCAAAGCTCCAGCACGAGGGGGAAATAGTATATAGAATTCATGATTTTTTGCTCAGGATTCTTTAGTCTTTCAATTCTTTTTTTCTCTTTCTTTTTTCAACCAATTTCTTATTTTATCAACTCTTTTTTTAAGTCTTTTTTAATTTTCATTTTTACAGTTACATTTTATCCTTTCAATCTATTTGATTTTATTTTTATATATATATTTTTTTCTTTCTTTACAATTTGGGGATGTAGGGTTTCTTTTAGTAGACCAAAATACACATAAAATCCACTTTACTGCTTTTTTGTTCACCTGACTAATTATATTCTTTATTTTTAAAAAATTATTTTGTCTTTTAATTTTCATTTATACAGTTACATTCTATCCTTTCATTGCATTTAATTTTATTTTTGTACATACATAAGTTTTTCTTTCTTTACAATTGTGGGATCTAGTTTTCTAAAAAACAGACCAAAATACACATAAAATCCACTGTATTGCTCTGTTCTGTTCACCTGTCTGATTATATTCTCTCTCTCTCTTTTTATTTTTTATTTTTGTTTCACTTTCGGGTCTCTTCTGATTTGTTTAGTGTATATTTCTCTGGGGTCGTTTTTGCCGTTTTAGTATTGTGTTCTCTCATTCAACTATTCTTCTCTGGACAGAATGACGAGATGGAAAAACTTACCTCAGAAAAGAGAACAAGAGGCAGTACTGACTGCCAGGGACCTAATCAGTATGGATATAAGTAAGATGTCAGAACTAGAGTTCAAAATAATGATTATAAAAATAAGAGCTTGGCTTTAAAAAAGCATATAAGACACTAGAGAAAACCTTTCTGGAGAAATAAAAGAACTAAATATACCCAAGTCAAAATCAAAAAGGCTATTAATGAAATGCAATAAAAAAATGGAGACTCTAACTGAAGGATAAATGAGACAGAAGAGAGAATTAATGATATAGAAGACAAAATGATGGAGAATAAAGAAGCTGAGAAAAAGAGATAAACAATTACTAGATCACGAGGGGAAAATTCAAGACATAAGTGATTAACATAAAGTGAAACAATATTAGAATAATTGAGACCCCAGAAGAAGAGGAAAGAGAGAGGAAAGGGCAGAAGGTATATTTGAGCAATGACACTAAATTCATATTTTTCAACAGTTACTCTGAGTGTAAATGGGCTAAATGCTGCAATCAAAAGACACAGGGTATCAGATTGGATAAAAAGCAAGATGCATCATCTGATATTTGCAAGAGACTCATTTTAGACCCAACGACACCTCCAGATTGAAAGTGAGGGGTGGCAAAACATTTATCATGCTAATGGACCTCAAAAGAAAGCTGAGATGGCAATCCTTATATCAGACAAATTAGATTTTAAACCAAAGACTGTAATAAGAAATAAGGAAGGACACTATATAATAATTAAAGGATCTATCCAACTAGAAGATCTAACAATTATAAATATTTATGCCCCAAACTTGGGAGCAGCTAATTATATAAACCAATTAATAACAAAATTAAAGAAACACATTGATAATAATACAATAATAGTAGAGGACTTTAACACCCCACTCACCCTAAGGGACAGATCATCTAAGCAGAAGATCAACAAGGAAACAAGGGCATTGAATGACACACTGGACTAAATGGACTTCACAGATACATTCAGAGCATACCATCCTAAAGCAACAGAATACACATTCTTCTTGAGTGTACATGGAACATTCTCCAGAATAGATCACATACTGGGTCACAAACCAGGTCTCAACTGGTACCAAAGGATTGGGATCATTCCCTGCATATTTTCAGACCACAATGCTTTGAAACTCGAACTCAATCACAAGAGAAATTTGGAATGAACTCAAATACCTGGAGACTAAAGACCATCTTATTAAAGAATGAATGGGTCAACCAGGATATTAAAAAAGAATTAAAAAATTCATGTGAACAAATGAGGATGAAAACATGACTGTTTAAAACCTTTGGGATGAAGCAAAGGTGATCCTAAGAGGGAACGATATAGTGATACAAGCCTTTCTCAAGAAACATGAAAGTTCTCAAAGACACAAGCTTACCTTACACCTAAAGGAGCTGGAGAAAGAATAGTAAATAAAGCCTAAACCCAGCAGGAGAGGAGAATTAATAAAGATTACAACAGAAATCAATGAAATAGAAACCAAAAGAACAATAGAACAGATCAACAAAACTAGGAGCTGGTTCTTTGAAAGAATTAAGATCAATAAACCTGTGTCCAGACTTATCAAAAAGAGAAAGGACCCCCCAAAAATAAAATCATGAATGAAAGAGGAGAGATCACCACCAACGCTGAAGAAATACAAACAATTATAAGAACATATTATGAGCAACTATATGCCAAAAATTAGGCAAACTGGAAGAAATAGATGCATTCCTAGAGATGTATAAACTACCAAAACTGAACCAGGAAGAAATAGAAAACCTGAACAGACCCATAACCAGCAAGGAAATTGAAGCAGTAATTGAAAATCTCCTAACAAACAAGAGTCCAGGGTTGGATGGCTTCCCAGGGGAATTCTACCAAACATTTAAAGAAGAACTAATACCAATCCTTCTGAAGCTGTTTCAAAAACTAGAAAGGGAAGGAAAACTTCCAAACTCTTTCTATGAGGCTATCATTATCTCGATCCCAAAACCAGACAAAGACCCACCAAAAAGGAGAATTATAGACCAGTATCACTGACGAACATGGATGCCAAATTTCTCACCAAGATACTAACCAATAGGATCCAACAGTACATTAAAAGGATTATTCACCATGACCGAATGGGATTTATTCTTGGGCTGCAAGGTTGGTTCAACATCCACAAATCAATCAGTGTGATACACTACATTAATAAAAGAAAGGACAGGAAGCATATGATCCTCTCAATAGATGCAGAAAAAGCATTTGACAAAGTACAGTGTCCTTTCTTAATTAAAACTCTTCACAGTGTAGGAATAGAGGGAACAAAACTCAATATCATAAAAACCATATATGAAAAGCCCACAGCAAATATCAGTCTCAATGGTGAAAAACTGAGAGCTTTTCCCCTAAGGTCAGGACCACGGCAGGGATGTCCACTCACACCACTGTTGTTCAACATAGTATTAGACGTCCTAGCCACAGCAATCAGACAACAGAAAGAAATAAAAGGCATCCGAATCAGAAGAAGTCAAATTCTCACTCTTCACAGATGACATGATACTCTATGTGGAAAACCCAAAAGATTTCAATCCAAAATTGCTAGAACTCATACAGGAAATCAGCAACATGGCAGGATATAAAATCAATGCACGGAAATCAGTTGCATTTCTAAACACTAAAAATGAGACAGAAGAAAGAGATATTAAGCAACTGATCTCATTACAATTGCATCAAAAACCATAAGATACCTAGGAATAAACCTAATCAAAGAGGTAAAGGATCTGTACTCTAAAAACTACAGAATACTTATGAAAGAAATTGAGGAAGACACAAAGAAATGGAAAAACATTCCATGCTCATGGATCAGAAGAATAAATATTATTAAAATGTCTATACTACCCAGAGCAATCTACACATTCAATGCAATTCCTATCAAAATACCATCAAATTAAAAAAAAAAAATACCATCAAATTTTTTCACAGAGCTGGAACAAAGAATCCTAAAATTTGTATGGAACCAGAAAAGACCCTGAATAGACAGAGGAATGTTGAAAAAGAAAACCAAAGCTGGTGGCATCACAATGCCAGACTTCAAGATCTATTACAAAGCTGTCATCATCAAGGCAGTATTGTACTGGCACAAAAACAGATCTATAGATCAATGGATTAGAATAGAGACCCCAGAAATGCACCCTCAACTCTATGGTCAACTAATCTTTGACAAAGCAGGAAAGAATATCCAATGGAAAAAAGAGAGTCTCTTCAACAAATGGTGTTGGGAAATTGGATAGCCACATGCAGAAGAATGAAACTGGGGGGCACCTGGGTAGCTCAGTTGGTTAAGTGTCTGCCCTTGGCTCAGGTCATGATCCCTGGGTCCTGGGATCAAGCCCCAAGTTTGGCTCCCTGCTCATGGGGGAGCCAGCTTCTCTTTCTCCCTGTGCCCCTCCCCCAGCTCGCGCTCTCTCTCATTTGCTCTCTCTCACTCTCTCTCTCAAATAAATAAATAAAATCTTAAAAAAAGAACAAGAATAAAACTGGACCATTTTCTTTCACCATACACAAAAATAGACTCAAAATGGATGAAAGAGCTAAATGTAAGACAGGAATCCATCAAAATCCCAGAAGAGAACACAGGCAGCAACCTCTGTCACCTCAGCAGCAGCAACTTCTTGCTAGATACATCTCCAAAGGCAGGGGAAACAAAGGCAAAAATGAACTATTGGGACTTCATCAAGATAGAAAGCTTTTACACAGCAACGGAAACGGCTGACAAAACCAAAAAACAACCGACAAGGATGGGAGAAGATATTTGCAAATGTCTTATCAGATAAACGGCTAGTATCCAAAATCTATAAAGAACTCATCAAACTCAACACCCAAAATCAAAAAATCCAGTGAGGAAATGGACAGAAGACATGAACAGACATTTCTCCAAAGAGGACATACAAACGGCCAACATACACATGAAAAATGCCCCACATCACTTGGCATCAGGGAAATACAAATCAAAACACAATGAGATACCACCTCACACCAATCAGAATGGCTAAAATTAACAACCTAGGAGAAAAACAAATGTTGGCAAGGATGCAGAGAAAGGGGAGTCCTCCTACACTGTTGGTGGGAATGCAAGCTGGTGTAGCCACTCTGGAAAACAGTATGGAGGTTCCTCAAAAAGTTGAAAATAGAGCTACCCTACAACCCAGCAATTGCACTACTGGGTATTTACCCCAAAGATACAAATGTAGTGATCCGCAGTGGCATGTGTACCCCAATGTTTACAGCAGCAACATCCACAATAGCCCAACTATGGCAAAAGCCCAGATGTCCATCGACAGATGAATGGATAAAGAAGAGGTGGTATGTGTATACAATGGAATACTACTCAGACATCAAAAAGAATGAAATCTTGCCATTTGCAATGACGTGGATGGAACTAGAGGGTATTATGCTGAGCGAAATAAGTCAATCAGAGAAGGACAATTATCATATGATCTCACTCATATGTGGGATTTAAGAAACAAAACAGAATTATAGGGGAAGGGAGGGAAATATGAAACAAGATGAAATCAGAGAGGGAAACAAACCGTAAGAGACTCTTTAATCATAGGAAACTGATGGTTGCTGGAGGGGAGGGTGGTGAGGGGATGGGGTAACTGGGTGATGGACAGTAAGGAGGACTTATGATGTAATGAGTAATGTGTATTATATAAGACTGATAAATCACTGAATCTCTGAAAGTAAGAATACATTATATGTTAATTAACTGAATTTAAATTACAAAATAAATAAGCTGATTATATCCTTCCAGGGGAAGGTGGAATCCATCCTCCTGACACTACAAAGCCCAGCTCCCACAGCCTCTGGTCATTCCCCTCTGTTCTCGAGTACAATCCCCATGTGACCCTACATGACATTTGATGTCCTCTTCCCAGAGGCTGTGAGTTCCCATGAGTAATAAACGGCTGGTGATCTCATCTGTCCAGGGTGGGATGTTGTGTGTTCAACCATCCCCATAACCCTATAGGGAGAATCCCTCCCTCACCAGTGAGGTGAATATGAGGTGATGAAAACATGGTAGGACCACTCAGATTGGTCAAATGTTCAAATCTTCCCTTTCGTTAAATAAATAGGTCATTTGATTGGTATATTGCCAGGGTGACTGCCAAATTGTGGAAATCTGGAAAGGCAAATAAAATGACTGGAGGCATGAGCAAAATGCTCTCCTATGTCAATGAATAGCATATTGTTGGCCTATATAGAACACTTCCTCCAATTCCCTCACCTAGTTCCTATTCTACTGGCTACTTATGTAAAATGACAGGATAGGTCAAAAGAGGAACATATTAGCACAAAACAAACACAATGCATTCCATTACCAAAGGATGATCAGAAAAGGGATTCATCCACTGAGTAGTAAAAGATCAGTGCATCAGCAAGTTATACACAATAGGTTTCCTTATGTAGAAGTTGTTCTTAAACTATTTTCATCTTAAAGAGAAGATGATGATTCTTTGGCAGAGGCAATTTTTTCCATTACTTTAATATTCTGCCACACGCTGTCTCTATTTGCCATAATTTCTTTTTCTTTCTTGTTTTTTCCCCCTCCAGTTACTCCTATTTTAGGCCAATTTGAGACCAGAGGCAAAAAGCCTGATCAGGGCAGAGGAAAAATAAAAGTAGCTATAGGAAGTAGAAGGTAAATATGCATTATATGTTTTCCTGTTAAAATTGGGATATAATTTTTTGAAGGTAATTATTGCATGCTTACACATCTATGTATTAAATTAAAGGACTTGGAAGGTTCTTCAGCCTTTACCATAGTGAAATATTACAAAGCAATCAAAGGTAATATAGTGAATTTTAGCAATTACAAGATCATAGGGAAAGTAGGTATTTTGTTAATTATTACTCTATTTTAGTAGCTCTTAAATCCATAAAATGATTTGAGGTTCAACATACAAAGAATACTTTGTTGTTGTTGATAAGAAGACACACAGTTAAATAGAATTTGAAAAATTAAATTTCAAGTCCATTATCCTTTCCTGATAATTAAATCAAAAATTAAAATTTATGCTGTAGGTGATACTCTATTCCCAGTACTAAAGAGAAGTTATTACTTTCTTTTTTTTTTTTTAAGATTTTATTTATTTAGTTGACAGAGAGAGACAGTGAGAGAGGGAACACAAGCAGGGGGTGGCGGAGGGAGAAGCAGGTTTTCTGCTGAGCAGGGAGCCCGATGCAGGGCTCCATCCCAGGACCCTGGGATCATGATCCGAGCCAAAGGCAGATGCTTAACGACTGAGGCACCCAGGTGCCCCAAGTTATTACTTTCCACATACTTTGTCTTTTGCATGGTAAAATAACATCTGAAAAAAACGTGGCTTAGCTGACTTATTTTTTTTTCTAGAAAATTCCACTCCAATACAACTATTTTTTCATTTTGCTTTATTCAAGCCAATCATATCATCTTTGTCTTTTGTATCTTTTCTTCTCAAGTCAATTATTTCCACCAAAATTCAAACATGCTCTACTATCTCACAACTTTAAGCACAATACAAACAACAACAACAACAACAACAACAACAACAAAATAACTGCTCCTTGACCCATTCTAGTTATGGCCCTTATCTAAACATGGCTCTGATGTTATTAAATTCTTCTAGAGTTGGCTGTGTTCACCCTCTCCATCACCTTAATTTTCCTTCACTTTTCTCACCACTCCAATCTGACTTCTGCTCCCATCACAGCACTGATTTTTTTTTTTTTTAATTTTCTTACTAAAGTAGTCAGGTTAAATAAGAATGGTCAAAAATATTCAGCACAATTTACTGCTTGTTTTTTTGGAAACCCTCACTTCTCTTGGCCTCTGTTTTGCTACACATCTTGGTTTTCCTCCTATTCTCTGGCCAGTACACATTTCAGAGGACTTTTGGGGATCTTACTTCTCTTTCTCTACCTCACTTTTAAATATTGAAGTCACTAGAAAGATAGTCCTAGACCCTCTTCTCTCTCGAGGCCCTTTTCCTAGAAACTCCCATTGATAAGTACTTTCCGTGTGCTGGCGTTTCTCCAGCCTAGCCCTCTATCATGAGATCCAGGCCAATGTGTCCAAATAATTATTTGATATATTCACCTGTCTGACTCAGGGACACCTCAAATTTAACATATTCAAAATTGAACTCTTAATCAAATCCCTCCTGCCTCCATCTCTAGTCTAAATATATTTATTCTCCAGTATTTCCCAACTCATCCATCCAGGTACTCATGCCAGATCCCGAGAACTATCTTCCCCTTGCCGCATTTTCCATATCCCAACCATCACTATTCTCTCTATTGCATTTATCCACGCAGACATAGAAACTTGAGTTTCATCATCCTCTTTCATACCTTCCATATCCAAACCATCACTAAGTCCTATTGTTTCTATCTCTAAATGTTTACCAAATCTTCCAATTTCCCTCCATTTTTAATATATCCACTGTTAACAAATATGGCCTTCATCTCGTCTGGATGTGACAATTACGTCTTAACTTATACCTCTACTGCTATCTTAGCATCCATCTATCCATTCTCTAAAACAACGAGGTTTTTTTTTAATGTTTCTGAGTAAACCATATTAAATATGTCCAAAGTACACTGATCCTAAATACACAGGTCAATAAACATTTACATGTGTATATATCCATTTAGCCACTACTGTGATCAAGACATAAAATATTTCCTACATTTAGAAGTTTCCCCTATGTTCCTTTCCAGTCAATTCTCACCTTCCCCATCTGAGGAAATCACTATTTTGACTTCTCTCATAATCAATTAGTTTTACTTTGAATTTTATACAAATTAAATCATATGTACTAATATATGATTTATGTCTCACAATATAATGTCTGTGGGATTCATCAAGGATGTTTTCGGCAGTGGTAATTTGGTATATTTTTATTACTAAATAATATCCCATTATATGAATATATCACAGTTAATTTATCTCTTTTCCTACTGATGAGCATTTGGGTTTTTTCCATGTTATTGACTCTTATGAATACAGTTCATGCAGCTATTCTTATGTATAACTTTTAGATGGGCTCCTTCATGGACTTATCCCCATCAAAATATACCTGTCTTGATTAAAAGCTTGCTTTCAATAAGCTATTTCCTCTCCAAAAACTTTTCGCATTGGCCTTTAAATGTTCATTCCATTAGGTCTAAACATGGAGGCCCCATCAAAGGTCTCCATAATCGAACGCTGTTCTACATGTTCATGTTTATTTGCCTCTACACTTCCATATGGACCCTTCACCCATCAGACCAGTTTTCTTTCCCCTTCAGTCTCCTTGTTTTCCCCTTATTTTCAGCAATATTTCTTTTCTCCAACCGTTCTTTTCCTCAGGGATAACCAGTGCGTCCCCTCTTTGCCCATTCAAGTTATGCTATATTTCAACTCTCTTTGGTATCTTACTCAGGTAACACTTGCTTTGAGGAATTTCCTCTGACCTAGCCTGAGCAAAACCACAATTTAGCATTTTATTTTCTGCTCTTACGGTTTCTATTTAATAATTTAACAATTAATTGGCTAGAAAGCCAGGATAATAAGATCAAACCATATGAGTATGTGTGAAAATTCTCCCAATCAAGTCTGTTATTTCGTCACATTTTGATAGGCATCTTAATTTTGAGATTACATGTCAGTACAGTTTCAAGTAGGACTGAAAACTGCACCAGTAAACATGGTATCACTTTGCAATTCAGCACGTGTTCTTCATCTTCATATTTTTTGAAAGTAGAAATAGAAAGCAAGACCTTGTGGTGTCAGTTCTAGATCTTATGCTGAGGATCTGAGATAAAGGACCACGACGACCACTGTGTTGACAGAAAGTTGATATATGAACAGAAGATAAAACAGTTACAAAGACAGAGGACTCTATGGATACAGATGAGGGTAATAAAAGGTTAGTAAGGGCTATTCAGTCAGAAGTCGCCAAAAATCAGATGCTTACTGAAGGAGTACAGAAATTTAAAAAGATAGAAGATTGAAACTATCCAAAGGAGATTCAATTATCTGCCTTTCATTATGGAATTACTGAAGATTTGAGCAGACTATCAGCAGTGACTATCACAAGTAGAAAAGGCCAAATAAAGAACGCAAAGACAGCAACAGAAAGCAAATTTAAGAGAATGCTTTGGGACGTGTACATATTTTTGCTTCTGCACTTTTCAAGGAAACCATTAAGTATGTAGAACTTTGAGCAACATCCCAGTTGAATCAGTGCATGATTGGCACTGATAAATATATAAACTTTTTCCCTACCTGTCTCATGTGTGTTTAGTACATATTAAATAAAAGTGATGTTAAGGAAAAAAGTCATACCATAGAAAGAAGTGGCAAGCCCACTGAGCAGTGTGACCAGAAATGAAGACACTGTAACTGTTAGGGCTTGCCTGCCCCGGCATACTTAGGGGCAATCTGCTACTATGGCCACTTTTGCTCTCAATAGAATTTTGTAAACAGGTTAGACATGGGTTCTTCATCTAGAATTATGTGTGTCATCCACCATCACCCCCTCAGGAACATCACTACCTCATACTCAACAACTGTTTCATGAGTTCATTAACCTGGAGACTTCCTCTATATATTCTTACTGAAATATTAAGAATAGGTAAACCATTATCAGATTATTTTCTAATATCCTAAACAAACTTCAAACTTTGGACCTTCTCTGGATAGCATTCATCCTTGACCTAAGCCATGGTTTTTTCTAATGCTTCAGCTCCCTCCTGTGTTCTCATTCATAAAATAATCTCTTTTGAACACAGTGATTCATGAGTTTATGCCATTTTTCATAGATTGATTATGAATCCCCCTCTCCTTATGTCATCCCTCCCACCATCTGTGAAATCCACCTGGTCTGCATTAATGGACTTCATTTTTTTTTCTTTCTGTTTTTGCATTAATGGACTTCTTAACCTGTGATCCTATCATACTCCTACTGACCTGCCAGCGCTATGACCCACTGGGACTGCCTTCTTCACCTCCCATCCACGGGTGACATATTACTAAACCAATGGTCACTTTTGATCTCATGCCCTCCAGATTTCTATCTTTTGGACCACTTAGTGCTCCTGTCTTTATTCATATCAGTGTTATTATGTTTCAAGATGTAAACATTTACAACCCAACCATTTCAAGGGGAAAATATTATTAATGAAGTATGAAAAAGACAATGTGTTTCTGAAATATATTGACTTTTTAAAATTAAATTACTGTTTTACTAACTGTGCTTTACCACAGCACCATCAATAAAACATAAAGCAAGAATATTTATATAAAAAGTTACTATTACAAGTACTCAGAATCCCATGCTTGTCCTCACTGTGATTCCAGATAGCAATTTCCTTAACATATAATTCAGAATACTTGCATAATTAATTTTATCATTACTTTTCTGTTTTTCAGTAATTGTTATAAAAATATGCAGTGGAACTTAAAAATGACCTTCCCTGCTAACAACATTGAAAATTGGTATGATTTTACTATATGGAAACAAAGATTCCCTTTTTATATTATTAACATTAATACCTTTTAAATTCCTTAATACAAACTTTCATTCTTGTGAGTAAATTGTTGAAAAAATATCTATTCATCATACTACTCCTAGTAAGTATTCCAGTGAATTGAATAACCTACATTTGACAAATCTGTTGGTTTTAAGTTACCCATTGAATATCAATGTTTTCTTCATTTTTGTTTTTAATGTTTTCTTCATTTGATGGACTGCTCATTTAAGTTAAAAAATCAGAGGAAAAATAAGATAAATTTAAGGGTTTGGTTGGCATATTTCAAAACATATCAACATTAAAGAATTGCCTGCTCTGTAACAGAAAATTTCCAAGATATTTATGTTTCACTCACTATATTACAAATTATCATCAGTCGAAAACTTGACATTTGTGTTTTCCAAGATATTTTCATTTTCTTGCAAGGCAATCAGTTCAGCTGCATCCATTTCTTATTTTCTCCTAATTTCTTGAAATTGTTTCTTGACAAAGCTGAATTTAGATAAACATGGCAATTTAAAAAGCTGTAAAACTGGAAACTAGTTTAAATAGCTTTTAATTTCTAAAATAAATTCTTCCTCACTCAGGCTATCTGTTCAAATGCATACTCACATGCACTTCCTTCCCAGGAGAGGAGCCATCTAATTGAACATGGTATTTTATAGCCCTAGGACATATTTGTCATACCCAGGATGTTGCATATTTACAGTCATTATAAAAGTGGCTGTGTAGTAAAACTCTCAGAGGATTTAAAGCCAAACAGATCTTGAAGCTAAATCACATTTATGCTGTATGTATGTGGTACCCTATCGATCAATTAGTCTAATTTCACCAAATAACTATGTTAGATGTACTTTTTACAAAATTCAAAAATAAATATACATGTTGTCAAGTATGAACTCTTCTTCGTATATAACTAAACTATGTGTCATGAACATGCTCACACGTTGGGCATTTGGAAATTTGGGTTATTTATTTTCTCACAGAAATTATGATGAGATGTACTGTGTGGTCCACAAAAGCCTCTTTAACCTAAAATGTGGTTGTTTAACTATGAGCTCTCTATCCTTCTTTGATACTATGTTTATTCAAATTACTACACTGTTCAAGGCCCTGAAATTTTCTGGCCCTAAAGCATTTTAACGTTAAGCCTTATCTCTTTCAAGGTGTGATTATTTGGAGTTCTGTCCTTTCTCTCTTGTACACTAAAAAAGAACCTGAAATGAGGGGTGGAAGTGTTGCTATTGGTATGAGAAAAGATTCATATTCCAGCAGTGAGTGACATGGGAAGGGATGCGCTGGGTTTGGTGTGAATGTATTGGCAGAGACTATTTATTTGTACAGGTTATACTGAATAAGCAATCCTTATGATATTTACCTAAATAGACTTCATTAGATTTTTTTCTCCATTGAATTAACCAGTATTTTTACTAAATAAAACAGCTTTACCTGCTGTTTTGGCAGCATGTCAATAGAACAACAGTCAAATAAATTATTAAATTGGACAAAGTAGCAATTTTCTTTATGATTCCCAATCTCTATGGGTTTAGAGCAGTTCATTTGTTCCCTTATATACCACTGTTACCCTGTGGTAGATCTCACCATTAAAAAAGGCTAACCTCACATTTCAGAAGGTTCCCATTGTCTTCCTCAAATAGAACTGTTTTTCCTGCTAGCAACTTATATGGGAAAAAAGTGAGAGAAAATGAAAGGACTACCATTTCACATCCATTAGAACAACAAGTTGCAGGGAGGATGTAGAGAAATTGGAATTCTTGTGCATTGCTGGAAGAAATATAAAATGGTATAGCCACAATGGGAAAAGGTATGGTTATTCCTAAAAAAATAATATAGATAGAATTACCATATAACCTAGAGATTCCACCTCTCGAAATATACTTAAAAGAACTGCAAGCAAATATCTATACACCCATGTTCATAGCAGCATTATTTAAAATAGCCAAAAGATGGAAGCAACCCAAATATCTTATTGAGAGATAAATGAGTGAACAAAATATGGTACATACATAATGTAATATTATTCAGACCTAGAAAGGAAGGAAATTCTGACACATGATACAGCATGGAAGAAGTATGAAGACATTATACTAAGTGAAATAAGCCAGTCACAAAAGGACAAATATTGTATTCTTCCACTTACATGAGGTACCTGGAATAATCAAATTCACAGCAAAAGAAAGTAGAGTAGGGGTTGTTAGGGGCTGGCAGGAGGAGAGAATGGGAAGTTATTCTTCAGTGGGTATAGAGTTTCAGTTTTACAAGATGAGAAAAGTTGCGGAGATGAATGGTGGAAATGGTTGCACAAAGATATTAATGTACTTAATGTCTGTACACTTAATGAACTGTACCCTTAAAGATGGTTAAAATGATTAATTTTATGTTAAGTACATGTTACCATAATTTAAGACATAAAAATCAATTGATTAATTAATGGCTAATGTATAAATTAGGCTATTTTAATAATATGTTGCTAATTTATGTCATTATAAACTGCTGGTGATCAATACTTAAAAGAATTGGGGATTTTTCCCCTCTGATAAAGGAGGCATTTGGATTGGCAGACACCTTATAGAATCTTAGACCCCACTAGAAAACAAATGACACATTCAAACACAAAAGTTTACGCTTGAATTCCAAAGGGCTTTGTGAAGCAAGGTCAGTTTCCAGTTAACACAGAAGTTCATATTCTGTGGGAAAGCCTTGAAATTCTTACTATTGAAAGTGGAGATATACGCCTTCACTAGTCAGCACAGTTTTGGCTTCAAATGACAGAAATCCAGTTCAATCTACTTTATACATAAAAAGGAATTAAGGAAAGGATACTAGGTTAGCTCTTGGAATTCAAAGAAATGTTAAATGATTATGTTACAGGAAGGATGGAATTGTAACAGGTAACCACTGAGAGCAGGAACTCAAAAACATCATGATTTTATCAATAATATGTGCTTTTCTGAGCGTTGCCTTCATATTTTCTCTCTCCGTCTCTCTCTCTTTACTTTCCCTCTCTTGCTGAACTCCTTTCTCTACATGATATAAAATACAGCCACTAACAATGGCTGGCTTATTATAATATCTCCAGCACCTGAGAGACTGAGCAACTCCTCTTGGAACTTAGATATAAAAGTCCCAGAGAAGGAATTCATCGGGTCTTGCTTGGGTCAGGTTACTATCTTTAGACCAACCTAACGTCAGCACAATATGATGTTTTGTGGGAACCTCATATTTCCCACATGGGTAGAATAGCTAAGGACATAATTTCTGGAAGAAAGTGATGGTTGATATAGACTGAGCTAAGCAGACAAAACTGTCTATGTTTATTTTTTTGAATTTCATTTCTTTTATCTATGCTAATTATTTTTACTTGTTTATTTTTGATTTCAGGGAAGCTACCAATTGATTGTTTTTCAAACAGACGTATGGCATCTTTTAAAAGACAAATTATATTTTCAGTGTTAACATAAAGTATATTTATTTTATACTTTATGTTATATTTATTATAACACCATTTAAATATGTAAAAAAATTTCCAAGCTCATCATGCTTATAAGCTCATAAAATATAAAACAAAAATTATAATTAAACACAAATGCTAGAAGTCAATAATATTGAAATTAGTGACATTTGATTTAAAATAACTAAATGAAATAGATGTTATTTTTCTATAATGAAAATATTATTTGCAATTTGAATATAATTCTGACTATGATGAAGCAATGCATTTCAGTTTTCATGGATATAATGCAATATCCACTGTGATGGCAATTCTCTTATGAGTATTATATTTATAAACACTGCACAACTCATTGCTATGAAGTGCTAAATTGTTATTTGGCCTTTACTTCATTCATAATTTCTAAATCAAGTCTATCTCTATTACTTTCACATTGTTGTATAATGATTGAAGCAGTCAATGAGATACCACCCCACACCAGTCAGAATGGCTAAAATTAACAAGTCAGGAAACAACAGATGTTGGCAAGGATGCGGAGAAAGGGGAACCCTCCTACACTGTTGGTGGGAATGCAAGCTGGTGCAGCCACTCTGGAAAACAGTATGGAGGTTCCTCAAAAAGTTGAAAATAGAGCTGTCCTACGACCCAGCAATTGCACTACTGGGTATTTACCCCAAAGATACAAATGTAGGGATCCGAAGGGGTACATGCACCCCAATGTTTATAGCAGCAATGTCCACAGTAGCGAAACTATGGAAAGAGCCAAGATATCCATCAACAGATGAATGGATAAAGAAGATGTGGTGTGTGTGTGTGTGTGTGTGTGTGTGTGTGTATACATATATATATATGTATATATACAATGGAATATTATGCAGCCATCAAAAGGAATGAAATCTTGCCATTTGCAACAACATGGTATTATGGGTATTATGCTGAGCGAAATAAGTCAATCAGAGAAAGACATGTATCATATGACCTCACTGATATGAGGAATTCTTAATCTCAGGAAATAAACTGAGGGTTGCTGGAGTGGTGGAGGGTGGGAGGGATGGGGTGGCTGGGTGATGGACACTGGGGATGGTATGTGCTATGGTGAGTGCTGTGAATTGTGTAAGACTGTTGAATCACAGACCTCTACCTCTGAAACAATAATACATTATATGTTAAAAAAAAAAAAAGAAAGGAGATAGCAGGAAGGGAAAAATGAAGGGGGGGGGAATCAGAGTGGGAGACGAACCATGAGAAACTATGGACTCTGAGAAACAAACTGAGGGTTCTGGAGGGAAGGGGGATCAGGGGATGGGTTAGCCTGGTGATGGGTATTAAAGAGGGCGCGTACTGAATGGAGCACTGGGTGTTATACGCAAACAATGAATCATGGAACACTATATCAAAAACTAATGATGTAATGTATGGTGATTGACATAACATAATAAAATAAAATTAAATTAAATTAAATTAAAAAAGATTAAATCTACAATGTGATATCACTTCAAATCTGTCAGAATGGCTAAAATCAACAATACAAGAAACAACATGTTTTGGTGAGGATGTGGAGAAAGAGCAACCCTCTTGCACTGTTGGTGGGAATGCAGATTGGTTCAGCCACTCTGGGAAACAGTATGGAGGTTTGTCAAAAGATGAAAAACAGAACTACCCTATGATCCAACTATTGCACTACGAGGTATTTACCCAAAGAATACAAAAATACCAATTCAAAGGGATACATGCATCCTGATGTTTATAGCAGCATTATCTACAATAGCCAAATTATGGAAACACTCCAAGTGTCCATTGACTGAAGAATGGATAAGAAGAGGTGGTTCAGATATATAATAGAATATTACTTAGCCATAAAAGAATGAAATCTTGTGATTGGCAGTAACATGGATGGAGCCAGAGAGTATTATGCTAAGCGAAATAAGTCAGAGAAAGACAAATACCATATGATTTCACTCATATGTGGAATTTAAGAAACAAAACAATCAAGCAAAGGGAAAGAAAAAAGAGAAAAGCAAACCAAGAAACAGACTCTTAACAATAGAGGACAAACTGATGGTTACCGGAGGAGAGGTGGGTGGAGGGATGAGTTAAATAGGTGACGGGGATTGAGGAGTGCACTTGTTGTGATGAGCACTAGGTGTTGTGTAGAAGTATTGAATCACTATATTGTACACATGAAACTAATATTACTCTGTGTGTTAACTAACTGGAATTTAAATAAAAACTTTAAAAAAGTAAAAAAAAATGACTGAAGCAGTACTTTTAAATAAAAATTGAAACATGAAAGTCACACAGTAGTACACACTTCTAAGGTTGGTTTTTCAGATTATGCAGAATAAAGATATGTAATTTTAGAAAATAATCAACATAAGTACACAATATTAAAAAACAATTTCTATATTATAACATATAATACATAAGAGTGTTATAACATAAAAAGTATGTCCTTAGCTGGAGAAACACTGAGATAAAACTATAGACAGAACAGAAAGAGAAACTTGAAGGACAGTCAAATAGTAGTAGGAGAAGAAACAAAATTTTCCTCATTTAGCCACACTGTTGGATTTGAAAGGCAAAACATTCTCAAAGCAAATATTCTCATACCCCATGATTACTGTTCTATCTTCACTAAAGTTTGAAGAAAGGAAATATAATAAGGGCATCTGGATAGTTTTCATATAGGCTGTACATGTATATCTTGGTAAATGAAATGAGAGGGTGGGTGAATCCACACTAACTAAAGTTATACATAGATGTGGTGACAGATCATCTACTTTTGCAAATTTGCAAAAAATGTAAAACAGAAGTTCATAATTATTATGGAGAAAGGAAGAGATATTAACTTATTCCTCATATTAATTCAAAATATTACTCTTATTGAAAAAAATAATTACATATACTGTAATTTATCATGGACATAATATTACCAATAAGGTGACTTGAGAATCATTTATGATAACTAATCAACAAGGAATGATACAGATGATTTATGCTCTAATTCTTTTTTAAAAAAAAATTATGCTCTAATTCCTAAGAGCATCATATTTTGGGGCTTAAAGAGTTTTTTAATAACAACATCATGTATGTGAATAAATATAATATTAAATAAAACAGCTAACAAGATGGTAGATTTAAGATCAGCCATATAATTAAGTGTAAATTATCTAAACATATCAATTAAAATGCAGGTATGGTCATATTGGATAAAAAAAACATTTAGACTACATGTCTACAAAAAGCACATAGTAAATATAATGATATAAATAGATAAAAGTAAAAAGCTGGAAAAAGACATGTCATACAAACACTAAACCAATGAAATGTGGAGTAGCTATATTAATATCTGATCTAATAAAATCAGAATAAGTAATAATACCAGAGATAAAGATAATGAAAAATGGCTCCATTCAGAAGACAAAACTCCTAAGTGTGTAAACACCTAAAAACAGCATTTCAAAACACATGAAGGAAAAAAAATGATGAAAAAAGGAGAAATTAATAAAACCACAATAATAATTAGAGACTCCTTTCTCATTGATGCATAGAAAAAGAGCAAATATCATTATGAACATGGACGACCTGAATTACACTATCAACCAACTCAACCTAACTGGTATTTTTGGAGCACTACAAAACAGCAAGAATAGGCCAAAATAATAAACCTTGAATTGAAAAGAATAAAAATCATGCAGTGTGTTTTCCCCTAAGCAAAATGGGGCTTAGAGAGAAAACCCTAAGAGAATGATGCATGGAAATACACAAATATTTAGAAATTAAATATTGCATTTTAAATAACCCATATATCACAGAGGAAGTCAAAAGGAAACACAATGTACAAAAATTCATAGAATGCAGATAAGTAGTGCCTAGAGTGAAAATTAAAGCATTAAGACAATAAATGGATTTAGCAATGCCCCACAATTAAAGGTCAATGTATAAAAACCAATTGTTCTATATAGTCTAGAAGTAAACACCTGGAAATTAAAATATAAAAATAAAAAACCTACTTTTTATTAAAGCACAAAAAACATGAAATGCTTAAAGATACATTTAACAAAATATGTGCAAGATTTGTATGTTGTAAACTTTAAACTGTTGAAGAGAAAAATTAAAGGGTATCACCACAAATGAATTATACTAATTCCATAAATCAGAATACTCAACGTTATTATGTCAATTCTTCTCAAATTAATTCAATTTAAATGCAATCCCAATTACTACCACACTTTTTTTTTATAGAAACAAAGATACTGGTATGAAAAATTTACATTGAATGCTAAAGGTAAATAAGTAGAATAATACAGTTGTAAAAAAGAACAAAATCAGAAGACTTACACTAGCTGACTTCACCATTAAAAAGTCAACAGTTTGATAAACATGTAAATCAAAGAAATAGATTGGAGAGTCCTGAATTAGACCAAACATATATAGACCCATAAATATACAACCAATAGGCATAAATGCCGAAGTAATTCAATGGTAAATGGGCAGTATTAGCATGAAATGAATCTTGACATTTACCGTATAAAATATTAATCTGAAATGGATCATTGAAATAAACCTAAAACCTAAAACTATATATATATAGCAGATATACAAGATAGGCTATATTTGTAACCATGAGTTAAGCAAATATTTTGATAATACAAAAAAAAACACTAATTAGAAAATAAAATTGAACTCCCTCAAAATTAAAATCTCTTGCTCTTCAAAAGACAACACTGAAAAAATGAAAAGATAAGCTACAGATGAGAAGATATTCATAAAATAGATTTTGATAAAGGACTTGGATCCTGAATATATTAAGAATTCTTCCAACTCAATAAAAAGAAACCAAACAAAATCCCAAAAAATGTAAGAAAACTTTTTTATTTATTTTATGTTACTTTATGTTATTTTATTTTATGTTATTTTATTTTATAACATAAAATGTATTATTTGTTTCAGGGTAAAAGTCTGTGATTCATCAGTCTTGCACAATTCACAGCGCTCACCATAGTACATACCCTCGCCAATGTCCCATCACCCAGCCACCCCGTCCCTCCCACCCCCCTCCACTCCAGCAACCCTCAGTTTGTTTCCTGAGATTAAGAGTCTCTTATGGTTTGTCTCCCTCTCTGGTTTCATCTTGTTTCATTTTTCCCTCCCTTCCCCTGTGATCCTCTGTCTTGTTTCTCAAATTCCTCCTATCAGTGAGATCATATGATACTTGTCTTTCTCTGATTGACTTATTTCCCTTAGAATAATACCCTCTAGTTCCAACCACATTGTTGCAAATGGCAAGATTCCATTTTTATGATGGCTGCATAATATTCCTCTGTGTGTGTGTGTGTACCACCTCTTCTTTATCCATTCATCTGTCGATGGACATCTAGGCTCTTTCCATAGTTTGGCTATTATAGCTGCTATAAACATTGGGGTGCACATGCCCCTTCAGATCACTACATTTGTATCTTTGGGGTAATGGGGCGCCTGGGTGGCTCAGCTGGTTAAGCAACTGCCTTCGGCTCAGGTCATGATCCTGGAGTGCCAGGATCGAGTCCCGCATCGGGCTCAATGCTCAGCAGCGAGTCTGCTTCTCCCTCTGATGCTCCCTCTTCTCATGCTCTCTCTCTCTATCTCATTCTCTCTCTCAAATAAATAAATAAAATCTTTAGAAAAAAAAAGAAAATATTTTGAACAGACATGTTATTGAAGAAGAGATAGGGATGGCAAAAAAATTGATGCAGAAGAAAAGATCAACATTATGACCCAAAAGGGAAATATAGATTAAAACACAATACTATACGACCACAGATGGTCCCTGACTTAACAATGGTTTGACTTACAATTCTTTAACTTCATGATGATGCAAAAGCAATATACATTCAATGGAAATAGTACCTTGAATTCTGAATTTTGCTCTCCTCCTGGGTTAGTAATATGCAGTCTGATCCTCTCTCATGATGCTGGGTGATAGCAACCACTGAATCACAAGGATAAACAACTGATATACTTACAACAATTCTGTACTCATACAACCATTCTGTTTTTCATTTTTGTTACGGCAGTCAATAAATTACACAAGATATTCAACACTTTATTACAAAATAGGCTTTTTGTGTGATAATTTTGCCCAACTGTATGCTACTGTGAGTGTTCTGAACATGTTTAAAGTAGGCTAGGCTATGCTATTAATGTTCAGCATGTTACATGTATCAAATACACTTTTGACTTAACAATATTTTCAACTTATGATGGGGTTATTCCAACATGAGGAATCAAGAATCAAGTAAATTTTTCTGTAATTGGAGAAGAAAGGGTTGAGGGAATTAATAACTTCTTTTGAGAATCTATTATTTATATCTTGTATTTATTTTTATAAAACAGCAGTCCACTTAGGTACATTTTTATTTTGGCTTAATATTTAAAACATCAATAGACACAGCATGGTTTTTACCAAACCCATTAAAATTCATCACGATAAATTAATTTAGAACTATGAACAGATTGAAAAAAGTGCAAAAGTCACTTAATTTCCTATGCATTACATTACTTATTGGACTGGAAAAAAAGCGTTATTTTTGTACCTTCAATATTTGCAGTGCAGCTATAATTTAATCATGTTTTTCCATCTGGTCGGAGAACAGGAACATCAAAATAGAAACCATTTGTATGAAACCTTCTAGCACAGGTCCAAAGAAAATGGTAACAATTAAATGCTATATGGCACTTAATATGTACTAGGCATTCTTCTAAATACTTCACATGTATCCATCCTTTTATCTTTATAACAACACTATGATATAACAACAGATGGGGTTGTTTGAGCCTAAAACAAAGTGCCAGACTTCCTGGATGGTCTGTTTCCACTTTCTCAAGTTTTAGATGCAGATGCTTGAGTTTGGACTTAAACACAACTGGCCACATTTTCATTTAGGTACATTTAACTGACCCGTACTTTATAGGCTGGCCCTTTGTCATTAGTAATTTGCAGGTTGGTCTTTAGATTATGTTCTGCAGCTACATGCATGATGCTTACACAACGAGTGCAAATAGTAAATCAAACAGATATTCAATTCTATAAATTTGAAAAAAAATCAAAAATTTGATTTCCAATATATTGTATAAAATTGTCTACATAGAATTGTAAGTTTCCAACTCTCAATAGCCCATAGGTATGTCATTATTGCTAGTGAATATGGCTGACATCTTCTCTTTCTTACCAGAAGTAGGTGAATGATAGCCTTTATTTTTAGATGGTAAGTTTTGAACTTATATTTGGAATAAGGATTATTGAACATCATCTTCCTGAACCACTTAAAGCAAATATTTATTCTGAAAAGTGTAGAATATTCTTTGAATTGTATTTTTATTTCAACTCCATGCAAATTGCTTTCCTTCCTAATATTTTACAGGGTTATTATAATTTTGATTGTTAATAAAGAACTGGAAATAAAAGTGATTAAATTCAATTGTGAACACAATCACACAAGCTAGATGTTAAGCCATAAGACACAGAGGTACAGACAAAAAAAAGGGAACGTGAAGGAGTATAAGAAGCAGAGATGAAGTTGGGATATACTGGATTCTTCATTACTGCACTGATTCTTAGATAAACCATAGTTTCCTGTAACTAAGGGAAATAGCAGCAAATAAATGTCAATTGACATAAATGCATATATCTTGCTTGATCATTTTGTTCCCACAGATTTTTCTTTCACTTACTTTTACCACTTCTGTTATGTTCATGAGGCCAGCAGCAACCCCCAGCCCCCATCATTTAATTTTTTATCTGGTTGAAATCGTAACTAATTTAAATATGGAGAACTTTTAGAACAAATTATATGCCCAAATCAAGTATTCTACAGTTAGGTGTTGGCAAGGAGGATTCCAGTAGAGAATAATTTCTACACTTTGTACTTTGGCTTCCTTTTAAACCTGGAGATCATGATATGAACACTGAAAGTGATGTTAGGGGTTGTCTAGTTCATCATCACATCGACTACAGAAGTCCCACCCTTGAATGTATTCATAAGTGTATATGTACTAGAGAAATAACAACCAAAAACTGGGGCAAAATCTCTTGAATTTATGTCGAATCTGGAAAAAAAAAGTGTTTATATGAATTTTAACAAGCCACTTATTAGGTATTTGTCTCAAAGTTCCTGAATAAATTGACTTGCTACCGGTTTTCTTCCCCCCATCTTTATAGTACAATCCCCAAGGCAGTCACAATGCCCATCACAGTATCCTGTCAGAAAGTGATTCTTCTGAAGTTTCCTATGACAGCTTCTTACTTTTTTCTTACTGCATTATTGGTGAGGTGTTCCTGGTTCAGGACATTGACAGAACAAGGCTCCCTTCACATACACTTTTTATCCCTATCCTAGAAAAGCCTACTTCGAGAAGAACTGAAAGCGTGCTGGATAACACAGGCAACAACAAATGTTTTGCTTCTGACATAAGGATTGCAGGCACTATCGTGGGCTTTAAAGGAGGATTTGAGGGTGACAGCAAAGACGCTCCTGAAATAACTCTGCATGACTAGGATTTACAGGGATGACTGAAACATGTTAGTTATATAATAAAAATCCAAACAATGAAGGCAGGATAGTTTAGTTTAATTATACATCCACACTGCTTCTTCATAAATATCATATACTCTTATCTGAAAAAATATGGAAAAAATTGGCTAAGAAGAAGCAGGTTAGGTTTGTCGAACACAGTTAACACTAACTCATGAAGGACCGTAATTAAATAAAATTAAAAACTCAATCACACTAATTTCAAGAGCTCAGGAGCCACATGTGGCTAGAGGTTGTGGTATTGAACACCATTGTGAACATTTCTATCATCACGGAAAGTTCTACTGGAGGGGCACTGGGTGGCTAGGTTGGTTAAGCGACAGACTCTTTTTCTTTTTCTCTCTTTCTTTCTTTTTCTCTCTCTCTCTTTCCTTCCTTCCTTCCTCCCTCCCTTCCTTCTTTCCTCTCTTCCTTTCTTTCTTCCTTTTTCTTTCTTTCTTTCTGATTTTTATTTATTATGGGGCAACTGGGTGGCTCAGTCATTAAGCATCTGCCTTTGGCTGAGGTCATGATCCCAGGGTCCTGGGATCCAGTCCCACATTGGGCTCCCTGCTCAGTTGGGGGGCCTGCTTCTCCCTCCGCCTGCTCTGCCTGCTGCTTGCTGTCAGAGAGAGAGAGAGAGAGCACACAAGCAGGGGGAGCAGCAGGCAGAGGAAGAAGCAGGCTCCCCACTGAGCAGGGAGCCTGATGTGAGACTTGATCCCAGGACCCTGGGATCATGACCTGAGCTGAGCACAGAAGCTTAACTGAGCCACCCAGGCATCCCTAAGCAACAGACTCTTAATTTTGGCTCGGGTCTTGATCTCAGGATCATGAGATTGAGCCCTGCGTTCTCCAGCTCCCTGTTCAGTGGGGAGTCGGCGGGAGATTTTCTCTTCCTCTCCCTCTGCCCCTCCACCCGGTTTCTCTTCCTCTCTCTCTCTCTCTCTCTCTCTCTCTCAAATAAATAAATAAATAAATCTAAAAAAGAAAGAAAGAAAGAAAAGATTGTCCCAGACAGCCTGGATAGAGAAAAACTAGTATGAAACTGCAATTTTCCAGTTTTTGTGTGGCAATCTTGCAAATATATGCACTTACGTATAAAACAATCTAAAAGATCACAGGGAGAGTCAGTGATACTTAGTAACTGATTTCTGCAGAATGAAAAGAAAATGTTTTTTAAAATATTGCATTCTGATGAAACATTAATGAGATTTGAGGGAAAAACACATAATTTTGAAACATTTATATTCTAAACTTTTATGCTATGGTTCCCACCAATTCCAAATACATGATACCTTCATTGTATAAATAGCAGAAAACAAATCTTAAAATATGATCCCCCCTTCCCAAACTCCCAGCCCCAAGCTTTTTTAGAGAAGCAACTTATGTCTGATTGAGTTTTATACCAGAAAAAAAATGGTCTCTGAGGACTCTTCCAACTTTCAGTACGCACTGTTATGAAAAGTTTTAAAATATAGTATGTTGAATACAGCACAAGCAAGTAATACTGTAGGGTGCTTTAGTCTCATTTGCATTTACAACTTTAGAGTTAATGTACAATCTCATTTTCAGATACCTTTAGTTATGTTTGCTGTTTTATACTGTATAAAATCTGTATAAAGGGGATTGGACTGTGATCATGTGGATAGTTTAACACATATTACAATGCTTTATTATTATAGCATGACTAGAATGACTCCATTTCTCACAGGTGATAGAGTTATACTAGCAATTCCAAATGAGGCAATAAAAAGCACTCTGTTTACTCCATAATGGCATAGCAGTCCTTTAGCCTTGCTTTTAAAAAAAGATTTTTGACGAGTACATTTTCATCTTTTTTCGTGATATATATGGCTAAGATGAGAAAAATGTTGAATTTACGCTGAATTATTTCATTGTGACAACAAAATTAAAAGGAAGGAAATGATCACCAGCGAAATGGGATCAAATGCAAACAGATAAGGTATTTTCTAATTTTGACCTAAAGCTTCAGAAAGCTCAATTGACCGAGGCTACTTTATTAAGAAAGGAAGATTAAAACACTGGAAGGGCAACCACTGAAATCAGCATAGGCCATATAACAGAGTATTAGTGCTATTTAACACCATTTAAAAGAAAAATAGCCATATTTAGTGCTGCAAAATATCCAGTATCAGATGAGCCTCATCTGCCACATTACATTTGCAAAGGCAGGAAAAAAGCGGTCTGATTTTCCCTATAGTAATTCTAATTTATTTAGCGTGAATCTCAGTTTCTAATTTGCCAAAATACAACCATACGTATCTTCTTAATTATATCGTGGTCTGGATTTTGGAGAACCTGGCAAGCACATAATTTCTGTAGAGGGAGATAAGTCTCATTAGTTTTCCAAGAAAGAGTAAGAGAACAGAATTAAGGATTCTTTGAGAGAAAGGAGAAACTTCTTCAATTTTAGGGCTTGACTAATGCTGCAAAAAATACCACCCCCCTTCCTCAGCAGGCTGGAAAACCCACTCACTAAGAAGAAAAAGGTGCCTTTTGGTTTTTTTCCAATCTTCCTCCCAATCTGGTCCTACATAACACAATATTGGCAGCATGGAAATAGCCATGTGCCTAAGACCCTAAGTTTCAAGAGAAATGTTTCTTACTTTCAGAATATCACAAACCACCACTGTGAATTTATCTTTGTTAATTTAAATTTTAAAAGCCTGATAATATAAAATGAAAGAAGATGTAGTGAATGAATAGGAAAAAATACATATTGTTCACTGGCACCAAGTCAATGGTATCCAGTAGAGCGCTTCTAAGGAAATTTTATCTGGCAATGATAAGCTCAGTTTCAGATTGCATTAATAATTGTACAGGTAACATTTATAGATATTTTAATAGAATATACAATCAAATGATGTTCTTGAATTATGTCATAGTTTAAAGATAGCACAGCTAAATTAAAAGGCTTTATGCAGACAGTGCTCTTGGATGACCATATGAGGAATGTACTTTTTTTTAAGATTTTATTTATTCGGGTGCCAGGGTGGTTCAGTCGGTTAACCGTCTGCCTTCAGCTCAGGTCATGATCCCAGGGTACTGGAATCGAGCACAGCATCAGGCTCCCTGGTCCATGGGAAGCCTGCTTCTCCCTTTCCCTCTACCTGCAGCTTCCCCTGCTTGTGTACTCTCTGTCAAATAAATAATCTTAAAAAAAAAAAAAAAGATTTTATTTATTTATTTATTTATTTATTTATTTAGAGTGCAAGTGGGGCAAGGGACAGAGGAAAAGGGAGAGAAAAATCTCAAGCAGCCTCCACTCTGAGCATGGAGCCCAACATGGGGCTCTGTCTCACAACCCTGAGATCATGACCTGAGCTAAAATCAAGATGCATAACCAAGTGAGCCTCCCAGGCACCCCAAGGAATATATTTTCTAAATGTATATTGGTGCATTCATTTCCGACTTTTTCCTCAAAGTGGAAAAAACTTTCCTTTCAGAAGGACTCTGTAGTATATATCTGCTTTAAAGTGACTATTATGTTCACAGTAATTAGGTAGACTATAAGAAGAAAAAATATTTTTCAGAAAGGCATAAATTAGTAGCATTTCACATCAGATAAAACTAGGTTGGAAACAAATATTCCGAAGCAAATGGCAAGAATTTTCTCTACCTTTAATTCATACTACCATGGAAATGTCTAGTATTTACCTACATGTGCTTCTAGTTAAAGGTGATTAAAGCAACAAGTTAACTATCTTGTTTTATTATATGAACATTCTTTTATGATCTACAGAAAAGTGAACCCACTGGATCTGATGTTGTCTGCTCTGCAGGCTTAACTATTATTTTATGATATTTATCAATAAAGTAAATGTAAATTTTTCAGGAATGAAAAGCTAGCCTGGGTATTAAAATGGGACTGCTAGCTAGAGCTCTTATTATTATGGCTCAGCTATTTGAGCTCATTTCTAATTCCTCCTAAGCTACTGAATTAATACACTTTTATAGGATTATCATCCATGCTTCCAGAGGTTTCAATGGTTCGATTCCTTAATATGTAGTGAGCATCTGCATCAGTAGTTTTTAAGAGTTAAAATGAATTTTCTTCTTTTAAATATGTGCATATTAAAGTTCTCTTTGTTCCATCACTGAGAGAGAGAGAGAGAGAAAAGAAGTGTAAAAAATGGTATTCAGTCAGCTGTTTTAATAACATTGCCATTTCAGGAATAAAACTATGAATTAAGTCAGCTAATTTTCCCTTTCAGGTTATTTAGAGATCAAGAGAAAGTTAGGTTGAGGTACCTGTGAAGAAAAAAATGATAACTTAGGGAAATACATATTTGATACGCATCAGAGAAGTATATCTTCATTTTTCAGTATGATCAGTATGATTTAAGGTAATGATAGCATTACCTTAAAAGTTATTAAATATTCATTTTCATTTGGTGTTATCCATAAGATTGTTTTC
This sequence comes from Eumetopias jubatus, assembly GCF_037043125.1. Classification (NCBI taxonomy): domain Eukaryota; kingdom Metazoa; phylum Chordata; class Mammalia; order Carnivora; family Otariidae; genus Eumetopias; species Eumetopias jubatus. The sequence goes on from NW_028274807.1 coordinate 32,868,140, forward strand.
TTTAGAATTAACGGAAATGATTGGTTTTACTTGAAGCATCTTCAGTCAATATAAAAGTAAAGTAGTTAAGTTGTATTTTAAAAAGTACAAGATTAAGAGGCAAAATTTTCTTCTCTTGCTTTTTGTTCAAATGTAAAATTCTGGTTGGCCTGAAAATGCCCTGCACACAAAAGAATTTTTATAGTTGTAAAAATATAAAATCAAGAATGGTTTAAGTCTATAAATGGGAATGAGAAAAAAATGGTCTCTTTTTATTAATCTAGAATATTTTCAGATTCTGGGGCACCCGGGTGGCTCAGTTGGTTAAGCATCCAACTCGACTTTGTTTGGCTCAGGTCATGATCTCAGAGTCATGAGATCAAGCCCCACATTGGGTTCCAGCTCAGGGTCAGCTTGACATTCTCTCTCTCCCTCTGCCCCTCCTCCTCTTGAGCTCTCTCTTTCTCTAAATAAAATCTTAAAAAAAAAAAGAATATTTTTAGATTCCTCATGGTTTCATTTTATTTTTTTCATCATTTACTCTCCAATCTTCATTCTTATCACCTTTCAATTGGGAATTGAATAAAATGCAGACAAGGCACATGATATACATAAAAAATATTCTGCTAAACTTTTTACTGCTATGGAAATAGCAAACCCCTCTAAATTGTACTTAACACTGCCATGGGTGTATAAGACAAGATCACCAAAGTACTTAGGACTTCTCAACAGAAAGATAATCAATAAAGCATTATTATAGTGGGTTCTGACATTTGCATTTAGAATCTTTTCTCTTGAAAAAAACTGTTCATCATATAGAAGTGAGTGAATGCTTTAGGTTGAGTTTCCTTGGATTCTGAATCATTTACTCTGGATCTTATCTCAAGTGAGATACTTTTTTAAATAGAGATATTTGTCCCAAGCAATGTAATAAATCATTATGATGACACTTAACACACATTGATAACTAGTTTAAAAATACTTCAGCTTTCTGCATCACTTAAAACTACATCACTTCTGTCTTATCTGATGACACTTCTGGCTTTTATTATATCCCTTTTCCAGTCCATGACTTTTTGTTTTAGTTTGATTTTACATATAATCCAATTCAGTCCTGAATATCAACATTCACTCATTTCAAATACCAATCATTCTTCAAGGTCTAACTCATATACTTCAACTTCAAGGAGATTTTTTTCTTCAGTGTTCTATCTTTATTCAGCTCCCATGCTACTTTGTAGTCCTATTCCATCATTGACCATATGCTATTTCGTTTTCTGGTCATTTCCGTAAATATTGCAATTCTCTACTGAGTTATAAGCATGTTGAAATGGTCATGATAAACCCCACTGTGGAATCTCTCCCATAGGAAACAGCAATGTCAAAAGTCAAGAAATATTACACCTGGGCTCACTATAATCCTGCAGGCTATACCCTCAACTAAACTTTCAGAGAATGCAAAATTGAATTTTACCTCCATTGCTTTTGCATTCCTTAAGCTTTCTCTACTGAGATATCTGAGACTATTCTCAAAACTAAAACTAAGCCTGCCTTTGCTCTTGTCCAGCTTGAGTGGGTATAGAGAAGGTGTACTTCTCCCATCTATATCCCATCCACATGGGATTTGTAAGAGTAGTCTTATGCCACAGGAACAAAGGAGGTCAGCAGTGACAATGTCATGGTGGATCGCATCATGGAAGAGCTGGAAATCACCTCCTCAAATTTTCTCTGCTCAAGAATAACAAGTGAAGAGGCGCCTGGGTGGCTCAGCCATTAAGTGTCTGCCTTCGACTCAGGTCATGATCCTGGGGTCCTGGGATCGAGCCCCGCATCAGGCTCCCTGCTCAGTGGAAAGCCTGCTTCTCCCTCTCCCACTCCCCGTGTTTGTGTTCCCTGTCTCACTGTGTCTCTCTCTGTCAAATAAATAAATAAAAACTTAAAAAAAAAAGAAGTGAAGGCATCTGATTAGATATTTTTTCCATGAAATGTGCTGCTCAGAATGTCCTTTTCATTCTCCACTTTTACTAACCAAACCTTATAAGACAGAGCTTGATTGGTATCACTTTAATTAAACCATTGCTGATCAACCTCCCCTACTAACCTCTTTCTCCTTATACCATTTAAAATACATAGTTCAAATGTGTAAAATTTTTCACATTTGCAAATATTTTCTATTTTTATTTTTAAAATATCTGCTTCATGGAGTGCCAGGGTGGCTCAGTTGGTTAAGTGTCCAACTCTTGATTTCAGCTCAGGTCATGATGTCAGGGTTGTTGAGATGGAGTCCTGAGTCTGGCTCCACCACCCAACAGGGAGTCTGCTTGGGATCCTCTCTTTCCCTCTCCCTCTGCCTCTCCCCCCACTCACGCATGCTCTCTCTCTCTCTCTCTCTCTCTCCCTGTCTCTCAAATAAATAAATAAATCTTTTTTTAAAAAATAGCTACTTTGTAATTTCCATTATAGTGAAATAGTAAGCACTGTTTTTTTATATTTAAATCAGACAGGAAACATTAAAAGCATATAGTAAGTGATTGAAAGTATTTATATGAATAAAAGTTAATAATGTATCATAATATGATAGCCATTTAGGGGAGATAAATCAACAACCAGTATGTATTTTATAGATACTATCAATTTAATATTCACAAATCGACAAAATTATGAGTCTGATTGGGTATACCATAACCAAATTAGGTAAGTGACATGAGTAATTAGTAAGCAAGAAATAAAGTCATAGTAAGAAAATAAAAAACAGAAGAACTGAGCCATTTATTTGATTGTGGTCACAGAGCTAGTTGGAGGCAGAACCAACATTCAGAAGCCAAGTTATCCAGCTCTCAAGGCTGTGGCCCACCATAGTAGATAGCATTTGCTATACTGAAGATAGATGAACACAGGTGTACTCTCTACTCATGTGTATCTAAATGCTACATCAGAATTACATGACCAATTAACCCATGGTCAAATGTATCTTCTTGTCAAATTATTGTAGACTTAAAAAATAATTTAGAACTCCAGTTTTGGCAATATTGAAAAATTAAGTACCTGAAAATTCTCTTGCTATAAAAATTTCCCTCTACAAATATTAGACAGACTGTTATTAGATTTCCTATCAAATATGTAACTGAGCTCACAAGAAAGTAAAGGAAATTTCTAGGAGCTATAAATAAAAAGCAATAGACCATTAGGTACATGAGGTATTTAATCATGAGGTTGCTCTGAAGGGCTTGCTGATCTCAATAATCTAGGACAGTGGTTCTTAAGTGGGGGCAATTTTGCCCTCATGGGGACATCTGTAAATGGATAGAGATATTTTGGTTGTAACAACTGGGAAGGGGTATGTACTACTGGCATCTTGTGGGTAGAAGGTAAGTTTACTACTAAGCTTCATGTAATGCACAGGTCCCTCCACCCCTGTCCACCACTACCACCACTAAACAATTATCGATCACAAGATGTCAATAGCGTTGATGTGAAGAAATCCTGCTCTCGGGTTTTAGATACTAACTCCCAGTTGAGGATGCAAGAGCAGGTCTTGGGCTAATAAGATCTAGGGAGTTAAAACAGATATACCATATGTTCCAAAATCAGGACCTCTTCAGGGCTAATTCTAAGTGAAATGGAGAGTCCGGTATCTAGGCAAAAAAATTCTATGTCTTTTGGCATGGGCCTGAACATTTGTAGCCATGATCTGCCCTCAGGCATATTTCCATTTTAGACATCTTCTGTTATTAGATCTTGGGTAATTCCCAGCCATAAAATTTACTTTGTTGTGGTAAAACACTTTGGATTCCAGCAGAAGCAAATGCAAAGAGCAGTGAAAAAAGGACTTTCACACATATATAAAGAAGGGCTCACTAAAGATAAACTCAAAATCTAAACTATAAAATACACCAAGATCAAGAGTTCACAGATAATACAACAGAAGGATTCAATCCTTAAGCACTTAAGAGAACAGATTTTTTTGGGTCATTGTTCTTCAAATAGATTTGCTTAAAATAGTTAAAAATATAACCTAGGATTTGGAAATGAAAAAAGTGACACTACTTTTAAAAATTAACCTGGACAAAAATGGGTTGGGTGATATTCAAAGTATATGGATGAATTTATTCAGTTTTGGTAAAATATATGAATCCTTAGATTAAATATATTGCTAGTCCTGAGAAAGACAAATACAAATAATCATATATCAAGAGACACCATAGTGAAATTGCAGACGATCAAAAGCAGATAGAAAACCTTAAAATCAACAAGGGAAGTAAAGAAAAATGACTGGAAAAGAACAATTACCCCAACTGCAAGTTTCTCAACCACAATACTAGAAAGTAGAAGACAATGCAGCATCTTCCAAGTGCAGCAAGAAAGTAACTGCCAACCTGGAGTTCCATATCTTGAGAGCCTAAAAATATTTCCAAAGGAAATCTGAAAAAAACCTGTCTAAAAGTTTTTTGGCTAAAAAGACTACAAGAGCTTGGTTTTCAACTCTGGATAACCACTAAAAACAGTTGGGGGCACTTTTGAGATTTTCAGTATCAAGCCACAGCTCAGATTTATTAAATTAGGATCCCTGTGAGTGGGGCTGAGTCACCAGTTTGTTTTTAAAGTTCCGTAAAATGAATTCAGTATGCAACTTGGTTGAGAACCACCAGTTAATAAGAATTGTAGGAAGTAGGCAATTAAAACCAAAAGAAGATAGAAGAAAGAAATTGACAAGTAAATCATAATTGTTGTTGACTACATAACAATAATAATACCAGTAACAAAATAACTATGTTATTTGTCTTCATATATGCAAGTGTGTATATATATATACATAAATATGTAATATACAACATATATTTATGCCCAGAAATATTAACAGATAATAAAGACTGGCATGTTTTCCAACTGTAATAGAATAATTCAAAGTATAAACATGTTTTATAGACCATGTTTGCTAACTATAATATAATAATTCAAAGTGTAAACATTAGACGCAAATACACATATTTGAGAATTTCAGGAGCAAATATCTGAATACTAATAGTCAAGAAAATTATTAGAAAAAGTAAAATATCTAAATTAGAATGATAATGGAAATATTATTTATCAAAAAATGTGGGATACATTTAGGTATTTAAAGAGAAATTTAGAATTTCATAAGCCTTCATTTGAGAAGAATAGAGATTTATTGATAAAATTTCTATCCAAAGGTGTTTTGAGAAAAAAAAAAGTAAATTCAGCCAATGAAATTAGTAGGAAATTAGCTAGGATGATTATAAAAAAATGAAAATTAGTAATGGAGAGGGCATCTAAAATCAAGTGTAGTTTCTTTGAAAAGATTAGGATGACTGCTGAGAAAATATCAATAGGTTCCAATAGGACTGAAAACCAGGAAATATATAATAATATGTATGACTGTAGAATGTTGGTGCTGAGATCACTGGTTCTGTGTAATGAAAAAAAAATAAATTATTTTCTCAAACCATATAAAAAGGAAATTTTAGGTGTACAAAATTTTAAATTTTTACTTGAAAATATAGAAGGAAAAAACATGCTAAGTTTGCACACATTAAGAAAAACAACAGAAACAAAGTAAAAAGACAAACCTATCTAATTAAGATAAAAGGATATAAGAATATCTATAATCTGTAAACCAAAGACAAGCAAACTATGGGAAAGTAAGCAAAGCCTAAAAATAAGAACATTGAGGAGAAAATATAAATGGCCAATGTAACATTAAGAGTATACTTAACTTCACTAGCAATCAGGAAAATGCAATTAAGCTATAAGCAAATATTGTTTCTTATTCATCAGTTTATAAGAATTATTTTTCACAATACTAAATTTTGACAAGGATCTTGAATCATGGAATCTTCTATAGACTGCTGATGGGAGTATAAATTTTCAAACAAAATTAGAAAGAATTTTAGCAATATTTAATACAGTGGACTATGGTATAATATTTAATTTGATAATTTCATATTTATATGCAATTTATATAATTATCCATATATAAACTCTCAGACACACACTCAGGATAAATGTATGATAAAGTTAATTGTAGCATTGTCTTTTGTAGAGAAAACCAGAATAAAACTTAAGTCTGTAATAGTAGGAGAGTAAAGAAATTTGGATACATGTTAATAACAGAATTATATAGAATAGTGAAAATAAAGCTGCATGTATAAACATGAAGGGATCTTAAAACAGTAATTGAGTAAAAGAATATGAAGACAGATACATATACCATGACATTGTTTAGAAATTATTTGATAATACCAAAACTATACCTATATTTTATATGTGTCCATTATTAATTAAATACATATGTAACAGAAATATGGTATTGCATATCACATCCAAACTTGGGATGATCATTACCTCTCAGAGGTCAGAAGGAGAAGGAGAAGGAAATTGTAGGGAGGGGTTTGTAGGCATCTTCAACTGTATCCCTCATGATTTAGTACTTCCAAAATTTTTAGAAATGATAAAATAATGGGAAAATACCCATTTTGACAGAGCTGGTTGGTAGTATATGAACGTTTATATCTTTTCTGTGCACTTTTATAGCTTAAAATACTTCCCATTATTAAAAGAAAAGCACTGCTATTTAAAAAAAGCACCTATCACTAAAATTATATGTAAGTTAATTTTGGAGTAGCAGCATCTATATAAATATGGTTGTTCAAATTTACTTCACAAACTGGCAGGTCAAAAATCCGCTTCCTAAAACTCAAGTCAACTGATTTATTTGCAGAACTCAGCGGTGCATTGTGTAGTCAGCCACCTTTTAGCCCTTGTCTGCAACGTGAATGCCCCAGGAGACCAGCCACTGCATGCTTCCCTCCACATTAGGTCTGGAGAGCCTGAAGCGTTCATGGGTGAAATGGACACATCCAGAGGCTCTCTCCTTGGCATGGTTTAATGTTTCATTTGGTGCCAAAAAGTATTATACTTTCATTCCACTTACATTCTTCTTCTATTTGCGCATGACTGAAAACTCTATTAAATGTCAAAAAAGATCACTGAAAAGAAACTAATATTGCGCAAAATAAAATTTATTTTACCATAATTCACTGACATTTTTTTTTTCCTCCTATTGCGTTATGATTGAAATCCAGGTCACAGTACAGTTCAACTTATATTTTGCAATGCCAAATTTTTATAAACAGCAAAATGCTCAAATTTCTCTCCACAGATTAATTTCACATGTAAAGTTATACATGTCAGTGAAACAGAAGTCCTCAAGTGTCACATTCAGTATATGAATTATTTATTCTTGTATTCTTTTATTCTCAAGCTGATTTTTCCTGTGATTTTTTAATGTACCGCACTAGTTCTCAGAATCAAACAATTATCCTTGTTGCCCCAGTTAAATTGGTGGGATTCTGTAGGGGGGATACTCAGCAGAACTATTTAAACCTTCTTTGAGGTGACTGAGCTCACATACGCTCACATGAATCACTGAGGCATGTCACTTCATCTCCCTTGGCCTCCTTCTCTAAAAACTCTTTCCATCCTCCACATCTTGCAGGCTTGTTAGCATTCTAGTATTTGCTAGAGGGAGTAGCTAATGGTGTAATCTTGGATATGTCACCTACATGCAAAATTAGAATAGTATGGTGCCTAAAATCATTCAGATGATCATCTGGGCCCTGGGGATTTGGTTTTGGTTTTGTACAATCACGGTTGCATTAAGCATGGGATTCATAGTGGAGTCTACTACACAGGACTTCTATGAAGCCTCAATAAAGTGGTCCACATAGGGTATTTAGCTCAAGGTTTGGCACATATGTTCTATGCAACAAATGTTACATTTAGAAGCAGCTGCGGTGATGGGGGGGGAGTTTGAAAGTAATAGCGATGGTGGTGTAAGACATGTTTGTTACTGCTTTAACAGTAATGGGATGCTGATAACGGAACAGCAAATTGTGAAACAAACTGCCCCACAGAAAAAGATTTTTGTTGTTTTACTTTCCGAACTTGTAAATTATTCTAAAAGTGCTCTTTCAAATACTCTTAAAGTGGATAGCTATAAAGGAACAGAGAGTCCTTATTAAAGAGAATAATAAAGCTTAGCTCTGTCACCAAAGCATTTTATTTTTGCTACCATAAGGAGGCTTGCATATCATCCGAATAAATACTAAATATGTGTGCTCATTACTGAGCCAAAGAGACCTCTAAAAATGTCCCCGAGTAATTAGGAATTTCATTATTATTTAATTTCTGAAAAAAATTATGATGTAATTCTACATCATACAATAACTTCCTGGATGATTATTATATATAAATCATTATACATATGTCTCTATCTTACATATATATATATCCATATTTAATTACTATTTTAGTATTATTTCATGAAAAAATAAGAAATAAATTCACTAAACAATAATTTTTAATACAGAAAACTGTCCCGTCAAATATAACTCTTAACAAAGAAACCCGTACCTTCAGAAGCTAACAACTCATATCTATTAGTTGGACACATTTTGCTTCTCTTGTTCATGTTCATTTCCCAGGAAGCCAAAACCCCTCTCATATTTCACTGCCATTTAAATTGAATAATAAAATGTTAATTTGTATTTTATGATTTTATGTCAAGGTCCCCCTCCCCTCAAAGGATTTAGCACTGATGTGAATGGTCATTGTAAAAGATCCTTCAAAGAACCATACGAAAGAAATATTTTTCAGGCTTTTGACTAAGATTTCAGGATAAAATTATTTGCATTCCCATTAGGGCATCTTTTCTAAAATGCATAGATCAGTGTCTCAGATTGTTCAAAGGCCATCAGAAGATCTTCTTTTGTGTAATGTGCCTGGAGAAGGCCCAGTAAGACGCAATTCCTAGGGTAAGAGGTTGTTCAATAATGTCAGATGAATCCCTTGAGGCTTGCACTCTGTCATATTATTTTCTGCTAATGTTGACACAAATGAAATGAATCTTCTGTTCCTATTCATCTATACGGTATTATCAAAGGCGACAGCTGATAGCTATATCAATATGATAATTTAAGTTTGCATATTCTAAGTGGGATTGGGGTACATTTCCCTAAACTTCCACAAAGCGAAGGTTAGGTAAAATATATTTTGCTTTGTAAAAATCACAAAGCTTCTCTGTTGAAAATTGAAGCTATGAATTTGTGAGTTTAAAAACAGCATGACATATCAAAGATTGGATTTGAATTTTACCTAATATGTCTGTTATTAAGTACAGAGCTGGGCCTACAAAGAAGTGATAAGCACACTGATAAAATATTTATTACAAGCACAGACGTATTAGTCCGTGTACTTAAGAGCAGATGTCTTGAGCTTGTGGATACAATTTGAGATTTAAGGACAGTTCACATATAAATAATCACCAGAGAAGAATGAGATCAAATACAGCTTCACAAACAAATGTTACTAAAAGTCCTGAAAAATTACAAAATAAAACACTTAAAAATGACTATAGTTGGGAAGGATGGAAAGATATCTCACCCCAGTGGAAAACTGGTTTTCATGGAATCCTGCGAATTTGAAACCAGAAGCAAATATGATGGGTATCTATTGCAATGCTGTCATTTTACATAAGAGAAAATTGAATGTCAGAGAGAACAAGTGACTTGCTCTTTCGATATAACAAAATGATTTTTTTGTTTTACCCATAAAACAGCCATCATGAAAAACAGAAATTGTATTACTTATGTTTAGGAAATATATGTTAAATTTGTATTAAAAAATAACTTTGTTATACCCCTCTGACTTCCTTTTAAAAGATGCACATAAAAATAAAATTCTTACATTTCTGTGATGCAGACTATCTTTCCAATTTCATAAAATCATTAACATATGAATTCTATTCTGTTTAGGTCTTCCTTGTACAACAATATTTTTTTTCTTCCATCGCTCATACAGGGCACATTTTCTTTTAGCCTCTCTATTATCATTTTGATTTAAATCCTTTGCTTTCTTGGATTGACTGGTTCTGATAAACTATTCCTATTTCATCTGCTTCTGTTTGACTCTGATGATCCACAGTAATTTTGTAGCCGTTGCTACACCACCACCTCTTAGGTCTGTGTAATGAGGTATGCAGTGCCTTCATTTTTCCCCCTCTATGGTTCAATCCTAAGGTATCATGTGACGAGTGAGATTGGTATTTTGTTAGTTAGGAAGCCCACAGAAGTCACATTAATAGCACACTGCTTCATAAACTGTCAACCATCACAGGGAAATCTGAGCATAATTGTCCTTCTACGTAATTAGCTCCTCCCTTTCCTTAAATAATGAACCAATTACTTAAAAATATGAATAATTATGCTTATACATTTTATCACCAAGCCATACAAAATGAACCCCAGGATATTATTGAATATTCAAGACCAAAAATATAATTGCCATAAGTTTATCTGCTTTGGCTATCATACCATCTCGCCCCCCCCCCGCCCCAATTAAAGAGGTTAATCAAGATTTTATTCAGGACTACTGCAATGGGGGAAAAAGAAACCTCAGAAACCTCAGAACTGGGCTCAATTCTAAACACAGCATAGGCAAGTAGGACTTTATAGTCAAGAGCAAGTGGGTGTCAGTGGATAGAAAGTTACTGTGAGGAAACATCAGGGGTGAGGGGGTTCTGGCTAAGTCCACCTAACAGGATTCCAGCTGAAAACACCCAGGGTGATCAGACATCCCCTGAGGGTAGTAGAGAATTAGGAATCTGATCAGATATCCGGGGTGATCAGGTATTGAGTAAGGGGGTAAGGGAGATTCTTGCTAAACTGACTCAGCAGCATTCTTGGCAAAACTGGATTTTACAAGGAAGTACACAGACTGGCCTAGGAGAAGTTTCAGGGTCCTCTCTAAAGTTCAGTCAATCCAAGAATCTTTGTTATAACCTAATCTTAAAGTCACATCCTACCACTTCTGTTATATGTTATTGGTCACACAGACTAACTCTGGTACAATGTGGAAGGGGATTATAAAAGAGTATAAATAGTGGGAGGTAGGGATCATCATGAGCCATCTTGAAGGCTGGCTACCATAATGCTCTTTACTTAGCATCAGCCCAGTAAGGATACAATGATTTGGGGGAATGGGAATTGATTAAACATATACTTTTGGAAACAAATTTAAAAATACAATATAAACTGCCTACCACCATTTCATCTTTTTCTAAAAAAAGAACTGAATACAGCTGACACACAATGTTATAGCTAGCATACCATCTTAATCACAAACGCTATCTATTAAAATTTACTCAACCCAACCTCATCTTCTCTGACAGTATCAAGAGGGACTTTGCTAGTATAAATGTCAGGCCATGGTTAAGCATAAATACTATTCCAAGTGAACATTTTTGTGGCAGGCCATAGTTAAGGATAAATACTATTCCAACTGAACATTTTTCTGACACAAGGTACAGAAAACATGAATGTATCTTCAAAAAGAAAGTTATAAAGCATCTCTTGCCCTGACATGGAAAACTAGCCAAGTTTTTAGCCTAAGAAATATATAATGGAGTATAAAAATCAACCAATCAATGTTCAGGGCTCTGATGAAATGTTCAGTTGAGTTCTGGACAACATGAAAGGCAGACACATTCCTTAATACCTCATTTTTCCTGAGATCACTTGTCTGGCAACATCAACTATCCAAGACACAGTTGAGAACAAAGGAGAAAATGGGTAATACTTGAGTGTTTAACATGTACCACAACTTTAAATATATATTAAATTCAAAATTCTCAGGAATCATTTGAGATAAACATTGTAATAGAAATCACTGGAATTAAATAACTTATCCATGAACATAACAACAGATCGTGTACTTAAGACTCAAACAGGTAATCTGACTCTATAAGCTATACTTAACCTACATCCCTAACCTGGAACCTATACTTAACCTCTATAATGTAAGAAAAAAAGAAACAAAAACACATTCAAGCATACATACATACATAAATAAAGTAAATGCTGAGAAATGAGAATAGAAATTATAAATTCTTTATACTAAAATGTTGACTTTCCTACACAGGAACTCTAATTCTACCTAACTTGATTGGCTCATCCTCTATCACTCTCCATAATTACAATACAGACTTTGCAATGCAGACAAGTTTAACTTGAAATTTCTTACATGCTCCTAACTATTGCATAGGTTATTTTTTTGACCTTTGTCAAGACTGATCAGGGTGAAAAAGTGAATATGTCCACTAATCCAAAAATACGCACCAAAAACAATCCATGTAGAGTTACAACTCTAAGGGGTAAGCAAGGGGCTATAAGAAGTGAGAGGGAAGAAAGGGACATCACTTGAGCTGCTTTTTCAAACTTAACTTGCAGAGTCAATTCCTCTTTCTCTCTGGTCCCACAGTGATCTAATACTATCCACCCACTTAAAACACTGTGTCTCAAAGGTTCTTAGAGTCCCTATACAGACAGAATGCTGGTGTCCCAACAACATTCATTCATTGAAGCCCTAACTTCCAGTGTGACGGCACTTGGAGGCAGGGTCTTTGGGAGCTGATTAGGTTTAGATTTCGTCATGAGGGTGGAGCCCCTATGATGGGATTAGTGTCCTTATAAGAAAAGGAATGGAGGGCGCCTGGGTGGCTCAGATGGTTAAGCAACTGCCTTCAGCTCAGGTCATGATCCCAGGGTCCTGGGATCGAGTCCTGCATCAGGCTCCCTGCTCCTTGGGAGCCTGCTTCTCCCTCTGCTTCTCTCTCTCTCTTTCTCCCTCTCTCTCTCCCTCTGTCTCTCATGAATAAATAAAATCTTTTAAAAAAATTTTTAAAAATAAATTAAAAAAAAAAAAAAAGAAAGAAAAGGCATGGAGACCAGAGCTCTCTTTCTCTCTTTCCCGTGAATATACAGTGAGAAGGTTGCTGTTTGCAAACCTTTAAGAAGGGTCTCACCAGGAATCAAATAGGATGGCATCTTAATCTTGGACTTCCCAGGTTCCAGAACTGTGAGAAGTGAATGTCTGTTGTTTTAAGCCACCCAGTCTATGGTATTGGTTATAGCAGTTTGTACTGACAAAGACAGTCTCCTACCTCATTCCCAATTCCTAAATTTTTAAAGGTCAACAAAATTTGTTCTTTTGTAAAATATAACTGTTGTCAGTGCTTGTTTCCAGTTTCAGACAAATTCTAGATGTTCTCCAGATGAGCAGTTGGATTGCCCTCTCCCCAAAACCACAGAATGCTGTTAGGCAAACACCTCATTTGCATTCATTCAGCTATCAGTGGGGTTCAGAGTTAACATTTGCTTTCCTTTTTTTTTTCTTTTCAAAGATTTTATTTATTTATTTGAGAGAGAGAGAGGGAGAGAGAGAGAGAGTAGGGAGAAGAGCAGAGGGAGAAGGACAAGCAGACTCTGCAATGGGCACAGAGCCTGACATGGGGCTTGATCCCAGGACCCTGAGATCATGACCTGAGCTGAAATCAAGAGTCAGATGCTTAACTGACTGAGCCACCCAGGCACCCCTCAGAGTTAACACTTACTTTCAACAAAAGTACCCTGACCCACTTGATAAAAACTTTGCAACCAACAAAGATGGATCCATGTTGTGGTCATTTATTGATAACTTTTTGTAATCCTTAACTTTTTTTTTCAAAGCCTATATTAACCTATGAGAAAATCTGGTAGATTTAATATTCAACAATCTCTACAATCTAGCCATTCATCACCACCTCCACTTTGCCAGTACTGTCCAAAGCACCATGATCTCTCACCTGGCTTATCCCAATAGCTTTCTAACTGTTCTTCCTGTTTTTTTCTCACCCTTCCCCATCTGGGATTTTGGTTTTTAATACAGCAGTAGCCAAGTGAATGTTCTTTTTTTTTTTTCTTTCTTGAGAAAGAGAGAAAGTGGGGCGGGGGGGGAAGGGGCAGAGGGAGAGAGAATCTCAAGCAGACTCCAGGCTTAGCACAGAGCCCAACATGGGCCTCGATCTCAAGGGCCCTGGGATCATGACCTCAGCTGAAACCAAGAGTCAGTCACTTAACCGACTGAGCCACCCATGTGCCTCCGAGTGTTCTTTTTAATACATAAATGAGATCATTATGTCCTCCGCTCAAAGGCCACCAGTACTTCCTATTTTAAAGTAAAAGAAGAAGTCACTAAGGCTCTATATGTCCAGAATGCTTGTTACTTCTATGAACTCTTATTCTTCTCCTTCCATATTTGCTCTAACCACTATGGCTCCCTTTCTGTTTCTCCAACACATTAACTATGCTCTTTGCTCAGGGTTTTTAGTCTTGTTTGTCTCTCCTAAAAAGACTTTCTTGGGGCACCTGGGTGGCTTAGTCAGTAAAGCATCAGACCCTTGGTTTTGGCTCAGGTCATGATCTCAGGGTCATGGGATCCTGCCCACATGGGGCTCCATGCTCAGCAGGGAGTCTGCTTGAGATTCTCTCCCTCTGTCCCTCCTTCCTCAAATAAATAAATAAAACTTAAAAAAAAAAAAGGTCTTTCTCCAGATGGTTGCTTGACTCCTTCCCTTACTCTTCAAATAATATTTTCTCAATTGAGCAATTCCTCACTGCCTTATTCAAAATTATGAATGGTTTCCCCACACACACATACACACATGCCTTCTTAGGTTTCTACATCTGTCAGATCCTCAGTTGTATTCAATAGACCCACCAACTGCAACCTCAAGTCTACTCCTGCATTTGCCCTGTGACGTTGTTAACATCATCCAATGCCTTCCTCAGGATAATATGCCTCTGCCAACCTACACTCTTCCCCCAAGTCTCCTAACTAGGCCTTGTACACTCATGAGTGAGGTCAAACAAATAGGTATGTAATCTTACATCATATTTACATCCCTATTTCTGGATAGCCAGTATCTGTTCTTCATGTTCTTCAATTTAGTTTTCAGATTCATCATGCTAGTTTGCCTGATTTTTCATTCTTTTGTCTTTTCCTTTGTAATCTGTTTTCATTCTCCATCCCCTCGATAAAATCACTCTACCTTTGTCTCAAAGCCTCAGATAAGAAAAGTATATAACCCCCCATATTCTCAAAACTTAACTTTCTCTATTTCAACTTGTTCTTTGATTTCCAGCCATAAGTCTAGGGTGTTCCTCTTTTTTTCTCCTGTGCATTCCCTTTCCGACTCCAGCTGTTCCCTCTTTTCCTTGCACTCAGTTCCTTAAAGGTCCCAGCAGCTTTGGACCTTGTATATGCCCAGAAAACATAAACAAAATATTCTGTCAATAATGTTTGATTTTCTGTATTTTCAGTGTAAAATTTATTAAATGAAAAAGTGAAAGTCCATGGTATTAAACTGTAGAGAGTGTTAAAAATTTCATCTTGATAATAAATTCACTTCCTATAACTCTTTTACTTTGGAGTTCACTCCAGATGGCTATATGTAGATTTCAGTTGCAATATTCTGCGATGGTTAGAAGGGGTATAAAAACACACACACTTCAGGAAGAAGGCTTGGTAGTTGCATTATCTTCTGCAATATGGCAGTTATGCCCAATAAATCTTGAAAATCCAATAAGGGTTTGAGATTGACTGAAGAAGTCTTTTATTGCAGGTAATCAACCCACGAAAACCTAAAAACATCTAAGCTATTCCAATATCCCAGGAAGGCATTTATATTTACAAAATAGCTGATGAACTGATAAAAATTGTGGTAGGCAAAATGCTTCCCCCCACCCAAAGATATTCACATCCTAATCCCTAAAATCTATGAATATGTTACCTAATTTGAAAAAGGTAATTGAAGACACGATTTAGGTTAAGGAACTTTAGATGGGGAGATTATCCTGGATTATATCATGCATGTTATATCCTGGACAATCCTAGAATATAATTATGTACTTCTCTTAGTAATTAATTTAATTATTATATCAGAGTGAGTGCAACCTAATCACATGAGTCCCTAGAAGGAGAAAACTTTTCTGAAATCCGAAATCTGAGATTGCTGAAGAACGGAAACCAGATGAGATGACAGTAGGACAAA
The DNA here is from genome assembly GCF_037043125.1 of Eumetopias jubatus. Classification (NCBI taxonomy): domain Eukaryota; kingdom Metazoa; phylum Chordata; class Mammalia; order Carnivora; family Otariidae; genus Eumetopias; species Eumetopias jubatus. The sequence goes on from NW_028274807.1 coordinate 32,884,065, forward strand.
GATATTCAACCTCACTGGTTTTGAAGATGGAAGGGGGAGGTCATGAACAAAGAAATGCAGGTGGGCCTCTAGAAGCTGGAAAAGGCAAGGAACAGATTCTCCTCTGGACTCTCTAAAAAGGATCAGAGCTCTGCTGACAATTGATTTTAGCCATGAGACCCATGTCAGATTTCTGTTCCACAGGACTGTAAAATAACTTGTATTATGGTAATTTGTTGCAGCAGCTGCAAAAAAAAAAAAAATACACACACACACACATACATACACACACACACACATATATTATCATTGTGATGCTTAAAAACTATAATTTAAAAGTTAAATTAGGCTCAGGGGCGCCTGGGTGGTTCAGCCATTAAGCATCTGCCTTCGGCTCAGGTCATGATCCCAGGGTCCTGGGATCGAGCCCCACATCAGGCTCCCTGCTCAGCAGGAAGCCTGCTTCTCCCTCTCCCACTCCCCCTGCTTGTGTTCCCTCTCTCGCTGTGTCTCTCTCTGTCAAATGAATAAAATCTTAAAAAAAAGTTTTTTTAAAAAAAGTTAAATTAGGCTAATTATAGTTCATCTTTAGACTTTAGTATGAAAGTATAGAATTTTTAAATAAATTCTTAAAATAGAAACAATAATGACAAAAAACCCTTTTCTCTCAAATAATAGGTTTGATTAGCTAGTAAATTTACTCATGTGCATTGTCTTATTACCCTAGAATCTAGATTGATGAAGGCTTATTTTCAATTAGCATTGTGTAAGCATAAGGTAGACCACATATTACTTTCATATGCTTACATATTGTAAAATAACTCCATCACCTCATATAATCACCATTTTTCTGTATGGTAAGAACATTTAAGATTACTTTCTTAGCATCTGTCAGGTATATAATGCAGTATTATGAGCAATAATCACCATTTTGTATATTATATCAATAAAATTTATTCATCTTGTAACTGAAAGTTTTTACTCCTTGACCAACATCTCCTTATTTCTCCCAAACTCCATCCCCTGGAAACCACCATTCTACTCTGTTTTTATGATTTGGGTCTTTTTTTATTCTTCACATAAGTGATATCATACAGTATTATTTTTCTCTGTGTTATTTCACCTAGCATAATGCCTTTAAGTTCCATCCATGTTGTCGCAAATCGCAGGATTTCCTCTTTTCTCATGGCTAAATAATACTCCATTGGATATATGTGCCACAGATTCTTTAGATATTCATCTGTTGACTTAGCTTGTTTCCAAATCTTGGCTATTGTGAATAATGCTACAATGAATATGGAAGTTCAGATATCTCTTCAAGACCCTGATGTCAAAAGATGTGGGATTGTTGGATCATATGATAGTTATATATTTAATTTTTTTAAAAGCCTCCACACTGTTTTCCAAATGGCTGTAACAATATACATTTCCACCAGCAATGCACAAGAGTTCCCTTTTCTCCATATCCTTGTCAACTCTTTCTATCTTTTGTCTTTTTGAAGAGAGTAACAGGTGCGAAGTTACCTTTGATTTGCATTTACCTGATGATTAGTGATGCTGAGCATCTTTTAATGTACCCAGTGGCCATCTGTATGTCTTCTTTGCAATTGATAACCACAAATAAATAAAATCACAAATGAGAAGGGAGAAATAACAACCAATACCAGAGAAATACAAACAATTATAAGAGAATATTATGAAAAACTATTTGCCAACAAATTGGACAACCTTGAAGAAATGCATAAATTCCTAGAAACATACAAACTACCAAAACCGAAACAGGAAGAAATTGAAAACTTGAACAGACTAATAACCAGGCAAGAAATGGAATCAGTAATCAAAAAACTCCCAACAAACAAAAGTCAGAAGGCTTCACAGGCAAATTCTACCAAAAATTTAAAGAAGAGTTCATATTTATTCTTCTCAAACTATTCCAAAAAAATAGAAAAGTAAGAAAAACTTCCCAATTCATTCTATGAGGCCAGCATTACCCTGATACTAAAACCAGATAAATTCTCCATTAAAAAAGAGAACTATCAGCCAATATCCCTGATGAACATGGATGCAAAAATGCCCAATAAAATACTAGCAAACCAAATCAAACAATATATTAAAAAAATATTTCACCATGATCAAGTGGAATTTATTCCTGGGTTGCAAGGGTGGTTCAATATTTGCAAAATATTAGTAGAAGAAACAATCCTAAAATTCATATGGAACTACAAAAGACTCTGAAATAGCCAAAGAAACTTGAAAAAGAAAAGCAAAGCTGGAGGCATCACAATTCCAGATTTCAAGTTATATTACAAAGCTGTAGCCATCAAAACAGTACGGTATTGGCGCAAATATAGACACATAGATCAATATAACAGAAGAGAAAACCCATAAATCAATCAGCAAAAGTAAAAGGCATCCTACAGAATGAGAGAAGATACTTGCAAATGACATATCTGATAAAGGGTTAGTATCCAAAATATATAAAGAACTTATACAACTCAATACCCGAGAAACAAATAATTCAATAAAAAATGGGCAGAAGACATCAGTAGATATTTTTCTAAAGAAGACATACAGATGGCCAACAGACACATGAAAAGATGCTCAACATCACCAATCATCAGAGAAATAATAAATCAAAACTACAATGAGATATCACCTCACAGCTGTCAGAATGGCTAAATCAACAATACAAGAAACAACAGTAGCTGGCAAGGATGTGGAGAAAAGGGAACCCTCTTGCACTATCGGTGGGAACGCAAACTGGTGTAGCCACTGTGGCAAACAGTATGGAAGTACCTCAAAAAGTTAAAAATAGAACAACCCTAGGATCCTAGGTGCTTACCCAAAGAATACAAAAATACTAATTCAAAGGGATACATGTATCCAAATGTTTATAGCAGCATTATCTACAATAGTCAAATTATGGAAACAGCTCAAGTATCTATGGATAAAGAAGAGGTGGAATACAGATACATGGAATATTACTCAGATGTAAAAAAGAATGAAACCTTGCCATTTGCAATGACATGGATGGAACTAGAGTGTATTATGCTAAGTGAAATAAGTCAAAGAAAAACAAATACCATATGATTTCACTCATATATGGAATTTAAGAAATAAAACAATGAGTAAAGGGGAAAAAAGGAGAGAGGGAGGCAAACCAAGAAACAGACTCTTAACTAGAGAGAACAAACTGATGGTTACCAGAAGGGGAGGTGGGTGAGGGGATGGGTTAAACAGGTGATGGGGATTAAGGAGTGCACTTCTTGGTTCTTTTGTTGTTGTTTTTAAAGATTTTATTTATTTATTTTAGAGAGAGAGAGCATGAGTGGAGGAGGAGCAGAGGGAGAGGAACCAGCAGACTCCGTGCCAAGCATGGAGCCTCACGTGGGGCTTCATCTCAGGACCCTAAGATCATAACCTGAGCCAAAATCAAGAGTCAGACTCAATTGACTGAGCCACCCAGGTGCCCCAAGGAGTGCATTTGTGATGAGCGCCAGATATTGTATGGAAGTGTTGAATCACTATATTATATACCTGAAACTAATATAGTTAACTAACTGAAATTTAAATAAAAACTTAAAAAAAGAAAAATGTCTATTCAATTCCTCTATTGATTTTTTAAATATTATTTTATTATGTTATGTTAACACCATACATTACATCATTAGTTTTTGATGTAGTGTTTCATGATTCATTGTTTGCGTATAACACCCAGTGCTCCGTTCAGTACGTGCCCTCTTTAACACCCATTACCAGGCTAACCCATCCCCCCACCCCCTCCCCTCTAGAACCCTCAGTTTGTTTCTCAGAGTCCATAGTCTCTCATGGTTTGTCTCCGATCCCCCCCCCCTTCATTTTTCCCTTCCTACTATCTTTTTTTTTTAACATATAATGTATTATTTGTTTCAGAGGTACAGCTCTGTGACTCACCAGTCTTACACAGTTCACAGCGCTCACTATAGCACATACCCTCCCCAATGTCTATCTCACAGCCACCCCATCCCTCCCACCCCCCACCACTCCAGCAACCCTCAGTTTGTTTCCTGAGATTAAGAATTCCTCCTATCAGTGAGATCATATGATACATATCTTTCTCTGATTGACTTATTTCACTTAGCATTATACCCTCTAGTTCCATCCACCTCTACTGATTTTTTAATTGGACTGTTTTTTCTTTCTATTCAGGTACATGAGAGTTCTTTATATATTTTGGAAATTAACCTCTTATCAAATATATGGTTTGCCAATATTTTCTCCAGTTCCATAGGTTGCCTTTTCACTTTACAATTGTTTCTTTTGCTGTGATGGGTTAGCCTGGTGATGGGTATTAAAGAGGGCACGTATTGAATAGAGCACTGGGTGTTATATGCAAACAGTGAATCATGAAACACTACATCAAAAACTAATAATGTAATGTATGGTGATTAACAACATAATAAAATAAAATTTAAAAAATCAATAGAGGAATTGAATAGACACTTTTCTTTTTTTAAGTTTTTATTTAAATTTCAGTTAGTTAACTAACTGAATGGGTTAATTATTAAATAGGTCTACTATTATAGAATTAAAAGGAAAATACAATCACAATTAACACAAAAATATACACAGTACACAAATATAGTAGTTAAATGTTAACTTTTTGTTTCTTTGTATGTCTCTGTTCACAATATCCTGGTAAATTGTACTAAATAGAATACATGCAACGTTTCCATTCCAAAACATCTGATTTCCTAGCTTTTCTTAGCTCTGTCCATGGGAGGGGGCAGAGAGGGACTGTGGGAAGGACAGACATATTGGATCCAGAGACCTACACGAGAATCTCATTCTGCCTTTGTTCTCATTAGCAGTGTGATCTTGGGAAAGTAACTTTAAGTTTCTGGACCTTAAGTTTCTTTTCTTTTCTTTTTTTAATTCCAGTTAGTTAACAGACAGTGTAATATTAATTTCAGGTGTACAGTATAGTGGTTCAACATCCATACCATACCCACTGGGCATCACAAGTGCTCTTCTTAATCCCCATCACCTATGTAACCCATATCCCTACCTCCCCTCTCATAACCACCAGTTTGTTCTCTATAATTAAGTCTCTTTTTTGGTTTTCTAAGTCTATAAAATGGGTTAATTATTAAATAGGTCTATAATTATAGAATTAAAAGGAAAATACAATCACAATTAACACAAAAATATACAAACACAGTACACAAATATAGTAGCTAAATGTTATTGTCCTCCATTGTCCCTTCAGATTTTTATGTTCTATCCTGGCATATCCTCCTCTATATTCATTTTAAAACTAGTGATATCCTAAAGCACAAAATGGGTGTTAATAGTGCAAACATAACATATAAGGTCTAGAATTTATTATATAGTTTTACAAAAATGTCAATAAGAGGGATTTTCACTTGGGGACTCTGGATTTTGTGCAATATTAAAACCATGAAGTTATACTGCCCCTTACTTGTATATATAAGAACAATTAGGGAAGGGATTAATCTGTTCATTGTTACTTCTTCAAAGCCTAGAACATCATCTGGCATAAAGTGTTTGTTCAATAAATATTTGTAGAAAAGTCAATTTCAGTGGAAGGCATAAAATACAGGTTTTTTTATCTAGTTATAAATTAAAGCCGGATAGAGTATTAAAAAGTTACATTTTAGGGGTGCCTGGTTGGCTTAGTTGGTTAAGTGCCTACCTTTCGGCTCAGGTGAGGATCTCAGGGTCCTAGGATTGAGCCCTGCATCAGGCTCTGCTCAGCAGGGAGTCTGCTTCTTCCTCTTTCTCTGCCCCTCCCCACCGTTGGTGTTCTATCTCACTCTTGCTCTCTCAAATAAATAAATAAAATCTTTTAAAAAGTTACATTTTTTAATGTGGTAGGATTTTAGACAGCTTAATATGAATTACAGTACTATTTATATTCTAAGGCACAAATAGGAATTTTAACTCATAACAATGAAGTAAAAAATACTTAAAATGCAGTCATAGTTTCCCTTTCCTAATATAGAATTGCTGAATGATATAAAATTTGAAAGTCATTCCAATAAACACAAATGAGTCAGTTATTGATATTCATCACATAAGCTATATTGTGAAAACTACCAATAGCCATAGCTAATTCTGAATTTTATATGCAAAATGGATTTAAGTAGGCTTTCCTACCCTCTTTGGAACAAGGAGCAATGTCAGCAATTTTTAAATGCTACAAGAGATATGCATGTAAAATATTTGAGGCTTATCTATAGAAGCCAGGGGTCAACAAATACGAAGATCATAGAAAACAGTTTCTATCTGGTACCTGTGGGATGGCATTATATATACACATTGTTTATAATTATACATAGATGTATGTGTATACATATGTGGCAGTTAACAAAACAGTCCTTCCATTGATTGACAGATGGAAGGATGATTTTGCCCTGGCTAATATTAAAAGAGGTACAATATCACATTTTACAAAATAAGGACCCAAGATATCTACATTTATTTTTGATAAATTCTGTATGACAGAATGAATGTATATGTTGCTTATCCCATTACACCACTGACCTCAATTAAAATTTTTTTGTTTCTTGAAATTGGGAAGAGAGAAGAGAGGCAGAAAGATCAGTGCCATTAGTAGAAGCTGACCTCTGTTAAATAATCAAGAGTGTTTTGATTCTGCTTCCTGCAGCAACCTTACCATCACTATCTCCTCTTCTTCAAGTGTCTTTTAGTTGAAACCAAGGGTCTCTTCCATAGTCAGTATTTATAGGATATGCCAGAAACCTACACAGGATCTCTAAGAAACATGAACAGCTACAATAAAAAAGACCCTATATATTTCTTTTTTTTAAATTTTTAAAGATTTTGTTTATTTATTTGACAGAGAGAGACACAGCGAGAGAGGGAACACAAGCAGGGGGAGTGGGAGAGGGAGAAGCAGGCTTCCTGCTGAGCAGGGAGCCTGATGTGGGGCTCGATCCCAGGACCCTGAGATCATGACCTGAGCCAAAGGCAGACGCTTAACAACTAAGCCACCCAGGCGCCCCAGACTCTATATATTTCTTTTTGGGGAATAAGGGTTTTTATTTCTAATAATTAAGAAATAGAAGAATAGGAAAGTTGATTTGGAATCTAAAGATTTTTTTTAAGTAAAGACCTATATTTCACAAAGCAGGAATGTGAGTTAAGGGATGTGTCTCAAAACAAAAAAGGTACTTAATGGGAACTATGTTTAGCAAACTAGAATATTCTTAATACTTGATCCAGCTGTTCTAGCATTGGTCCTTTTAAGCTGTTAGGGTTATATTATTTGATGTACCAATAAAATGAGAATACACATAAAGGTAGAATTTGGAGTTTTGTGGAAGAGGGGGAAGACCCCAGCTGAATCACTAACGTGTATATTTATTGAGTCAGTTAACTATTTTTAAACTTTTTATTTGTAAAATGAAAATAGGAACAACTCCTAGCATGATAACTGCTAAATAATAAGCACATAAAATATTATTTTCCATCATCTACAATGACAACATCAGTTTTTATCACATGTGGTTAAAACTGCAAAGGAAAAGTGGTATTGTTTCGGTTTTTATTTTTGTTCTCATAAGTACTATAAACAAAGGTAAAGTCTGGTAAAAGAGGATTTGTTTTTTGAAATAATAATGGTGAAATTCCTACTCATTAAGATATACAAAATTGGAAAGAAACTTAGAAGTTTTAGGGTATTAAGAAATGCTTTTAAAATGCTAGGAGAGTTAACTATTCTTTCTAATCTCCTCTATGACTAGGAAGCATAACCAGAAAACAAACTCCTACAATAAAAGCATACTTCATTTTTATAATTTGTTAACTTTGAAGAAAACACAGATCATATTGAATGACTGGGAAAGGTAAAATAAAACTGACCAATAAAGGACAGAATGGCATCACCTATGAATGTTTAAGATTTCTTGTACAGGATTTCTATAGGAAAAAAAAAAATTCTTGAGTTTAAAATTAACTTGAAAATGTAATTTTCTGCCTATTTTGCCTATCTAATTTATATTCCCAAAGATAAAGGGGATCATGTCTAGCTTCTGAATGAATCCAAATGCTGATGGAATTAATTTGGTATTTTGCTGCTTGGGACCTAGTTTGAAGCTTATATATTGAAACACGGCTCCAGGCAGCCATATGTCATTGATGGAATTAGTAAGTCAATCTACCCTCTATGACTTGAGGGAACCATAAAAGAAATCCATCAATGATGGCAGGCAATGACGGAAAAATTGTATGTAATGTCAGATGGCTGAATACAGGAAAAAGATATATGGTAATGACAGTATAGGCCAACAATTGCAGGTAAGGAAAAGGATTACTTAAAATGAAAGTCAAAGTAAAAATATATACATTCATTGCCATCGCAATTTACTTTCTTTGATTGAAAGAGAGAAAATCTTACATCTTAAAGATAATGTTTAGATCAAATTTGACAGCTTGAATAATGAGCACTTCATATAATAATTCTAGATGACTTGATGGAGTACCCATACGTCAATGATAGAATGACCGTACTTTAAGAGAATAATTCTTCAGACTACAATGTCCCTGATGTCCCAGAAGGAATGGTTAATTATTCCTTGATGGTAATAGTGGGAGTATTTCTAATGATGAGGTTGCTGTAAAAATATAATCATGTAACTATTTTTCTAAGCTTCCAATAACTTCAAATATCTTTATTTTCTATGACAATAATATTACTAACTTCTACCTATGTATTTTTGCTTTCCAATACAGCATACCATGATATCATTTAGACTTTACTTGCCGTTAATGCATTCATTATTTTTCCAGGGACCCTATTTTTTCAAATGTTGTCATTAAAATAGCATTAACAAGTGTTCACTTCCATATCTGCATATAATTTAAGAAATGAAATTTTGTAGAACTTGTTTATATTAACCATCCAGATTACTCAAAGCATACTTATATGTTAAAAGGTTAACATATAAAATATGATGTTTAAAATTACTGAGGGGTGCCTGGGTGGCTCAGTCATTAAGCGTCTGCCTTCAGCTCAGGTCATGATGCCAGGGTCCTGGGATCGAGCCCCGCATCGGGCTCCCTGCTCAGCGGGAAGCCTGCTTCTCCCTCTCCCACTCCCCCTGCTTGTGTTCCCTCTCTCACTGTGTCTCTCTCTGTCAAATAAATAAATAAAAATCTTTAAAAAAATTAAAAAAAGAAAATTATTAAGGAGATGTCATGAGTATCAATATTTTATAACACAGGCACCATAAAAACCTGGTTTCAGAGGCAGTAATTCAGCCATGTAACTATCAATGAAATTACAGAAGACTTTTAATAAATAAAATGCAATGCAATAAACAGATTCTTAGGACTTAGATTTAATGACTTAAAAAATTCAAATTAAACATAAACAAGGTTAGAATTTACTTGTGTCGGAATTGGTTTGTTTTCAAATCACTCACCCAAAATAATTATCTGATGATTTTCAGTAGCCTTTTTCCTTAAATTGGATAAGGCCTATTGCGCCCCCTTTTCATATACAGTTAAACCTGAACTGCATCACAGAGCATTCATCAAAAACTACAATGTACAATGATTAAGGGTTCAGAAAGAAACAATGCTTTTTGGTTTTATGGACCTCACAGAGAACAACTGGTCACTACTGTTCGATAACAGAATAAATAAGAGTAGCTTGCATTTTGTGCTACTTATACGGTAATTAAGTTAAAATTAACATCATGTCCAGTGGATAGACATGGAAGAGGTCATAAAGTGTGATGACCTCTGTTTCTCGTGTTCATTGCCACCATAAACTACCCACCATAAAAGAGGCACTAAACCACCAAATAGAATGAGATGGCCAGGTGATTTCTAGCCTCTTTCATCGGCCATCTCAGTATTGGCACCATGCATATATGAGCAAAGGGATAGTGGTAGCAGGGACTAAGGTTATGCATAAGCCCAGCAACATAAACACATCTATCAAAACTGATCTAGCAATTGCTGCTATTGGCCCAACCTGCCAAAAGAGACCAATGTTCAGTTCCCAATATGGCACCATGCCTCAAAGAGACCACATGGCCACGTAGTGGGAAGTTGATTATATTGGGCAAGATTGCATTCTGGCAGGAGGAGATACTTCATCAGATGTGGGTTTCTCTTTTTGCCAACGGGCCTCAGCTAGCATCACTATCCCGGAGCTTACCAAATGTTGTATATACACCGACACAGAATCCCCCAGGCACCTACTTCATAACAAAGAGGTATGAGAGTAGGTCCCAAAACACAGGATCATGTTCCACACCATCCAGAAGCTGCAGGCCTGAGAGAGCTTTAACTGTGTCTTCCACAGGCTGTTCTGCAGGCCAGATTGAAGACTACGCTTTAGAGGATGAGATACCATCTTCCCTGAAGTAGTATACATTTGGAATCAGAGACTTATATAATGTTATGTCTCCAAAAGCAAGACACATGAATCAGAGAACCAAGGAATGGAACCTAGCTGTGGAAGTTTGCAATCACTCTCATGACCTCTTTGGGAAGTTTTTCTTCCTCTTCCATCAAATTTGGGCTCTGACAGCATGATAACCTGATCCTTAAAGAAGGAACAATTTTACCAGGGGAAAGAGCAAGTGTCTAATTTATCTGTGTCACCTGGGGACCTTAGATTCCTTTTGCTAAGGTATTAGCTGGCAAGAAAATAAACCTCCATCTGGCAAGGATAATTGACTATGACCATCAGAGTAGCAAAAGTCTGCTCTAAAACACAGGGGCAGAGAGAGATGGTTAGCACCTCGGCGATGCACCTGAGTGCCTCTTTGGTACTCCAATCTCAAGGAGACACATCAGCGACCTCACCCTCAGAAAAGCGAAATGAGTTGGAATTCAGCCCTCTCAGGCATGAGGGTCTTTGTCATGCCACCAGGTAATCACCAAGACCATCTGAGGTGTTGGTTGCACAGGAAGGAAATCTAGAACAGAGAGTGAAATATGAAGAAAAAAAAAAAAAAAAAAAACCCTATCAGCTGTGGACCAAGACAAGCTTCAGCCATAGGGGCTATCATTCATCACCTTACCCTTCCTTTTCTAATTTTCTCCAGGGAAGATGGCCCTTCAGATATCCTGAAAGATCTGCTGTAAGAATTTACATGAGGAAGCAGAGAGAATGGAACGAGGGACAGAATTTGGTGGACACTCTGATGTGCTCACTATCCATATGCCCCTTCCCTAAAAGACATTTTGTCCTACCTCCTGACAGTGTCAACCCTCCACGATTTGCCTAACTTCAGAAATCCACTTCACTCAGCGTCCCCCCCCCCACTTTGCTGGGGGTGGCCCAAATGAAATGGCTGACCCCTACAGACGTCGTAAAGTTCTTTCCTGTAATTGGGTCCTCCTTGTTCCTTGTTTCCGTAAGTGTTTATCTGAAAAGCACACCTTAATAAACATCTAGCATGCCATAGTCCAACTGAGAGTCCACCTGCCAGGAAAAGCCATGCATAATACGACATGACTACCATATTATGGATTATTTTAGTCTTATTAAAGTGTTTTCTTATGACTGTAATCCAAGAGTTCTACTCATTCAATCATTCAACCTAACAGTCTCTCCTGCTTTTGGTGCTTTTCTCTTTCCCCGTCGTTCATCTCCTTTTTACCCCTTTTCTTTCCTTCCCACCCTCCCTAGTGTTTTTCTTTGTCATTCAATGACCAGTCTTCCTTCATTCTTTATTCCATCCTCCTTCTCTTTCCCTTTCTTTTTTCTTTTTTATATTTTACACTTTTGCAGAAACAAGTCCACATTTAGATATTTTACAGTGCAACAAAATATTCTATCATAAAATTGCCTAGACACCTATTTTGCCTGCAAGAAAATTCCTTGTTCCACAGCAATGTGTCTTCTATATCATATTTTACATATTGAAATTTCACATCTTTGAAAATAACTTAGATGCTGTCAGCTGGTTAACAGCAGGGAATGTAGCAAATACTCCAGAAAAGAGACAATGTGGAATGATTTTTGCTGCATTTTTTCATTGTACTTTGTTTATATTTTTTTCTTTTTGTCTCTTTCAATGCCTAGCAGTAATAATCCTCTTCCACTGAAAACTGCTAAAATCTGAGCAGTGCCTCTGAAGTTTAAAATGCAAAGAGCAGTCCTTTTTTTTTTCACAGGTTTTCTATGATAATACTTAGAATGAGTCACTCATCCTGAAAGTGGCCTTCTAAATTACTGTGAAATAACCATGGATGCTATTACACACACTTACAGATGTGATTTAAATTCTCTGGAACTCCTCTGCACTTTGAATGAGAATTAGCAGCTTTGAAAGATTTAACTTCACATTGAAAAACCATCAAAGCAAGTGGCAAAATGAACTTGAGATTATTCTTCAGAATTGAGATCCCCAACGCTTTTCATGCCAAATTGCAACCTCCAAAATGATTCACTCTCTTGCAAATCTCCTACATTATAGGTAATTTGACCATCTTAATCAATACCTGTTAATGAAGGTTTTTTCCCCTTTCATATTATCATTAAACCATCATTCTTGACTATCAAAATCCTTTTTTTTTTTTTTAAATCACATCTCAGAAGGAGACCAAAAGTGCACATTCAGTCATATTCTAATTAGTGCTTGCCAGTTTCTCCCCCATGGAGTCTCACCCTGGCAAAGGAAGCTGGTTTCTGCCAATATTCACAAGGCACCAGCCAGGTATAATCAGAATTATAGGATCAAAAACTTGCCATTTGAAAGAGACTTCATAAACATCATCATTTTATGTATCTTCTTGCCTGGCCTTTCCCCTCGGCCAGTTAGATTCCCTGTGGGCCCCCCATCATCATCATTTGCTCAGCTAGTAAGGTTGATTGGAACAATGACAAGGGATAGAAACAGAGGTACAAAACTACGCCTTAGAGCTGCCATGCAGCTGTGGAAGGAATGAGTGTCTTTATAAGACACTCACATGGAGCCTTGTAGGAGAATGTGAAAGGAAGTCTTGAGTCCAAGAAAATGACATAGTGTTTTCGCTGAACTGCAAGATAAACCAAATTATATAAAATCATCAGGGCATATAAGGTGATACTCACCACTGACTGCTAGAAACAAATATGTATGTATATATACACACAAGTGTATATATATTATATATAAGTGCATGCACACACACACACACATATATATATAAATTTGATGTTAAAACTCAGAAGTTATAATTCTAACAAGTGGGAACCAAAAAATATAGTCATTTTCTTTATAAAAAATTTCTGTTAATGTGGATTTAATTCTGTTTTATAATAGGGTATCACTTACGGAATTCCAGAGTGTTTACAATTTTATTTACTTCATAGTAACACTGATAATTCTTACATTACTTATTTGAAAAAGTTATGCCACTATATAATGATTACAGAAATATTCCATAAAAATGCAATGATATAATAGAAAAAACTAAGTTATTTATTTGGTTATATTCTTGTCAGAAGGCAGTGTTTGCAATTCTGTATTGATATGGACACATATCATGGTGCCTCCGATTTCCCATCTACACAATTTCTAAAAAATTTTTCTAATTAGTAATTTCTCTCATTCTCTTCCTAGTCTTGCTTGCATATTAACTTATCATCTGACCATTAACGATCCTACTACCAGCTCACAGAGCCTTCTTGACACACAACCTTCCCTCCTTTATGCCTCCACAGCTCTTTGCTGTATTTCTAGAACCCCACTTGCTATCATCTGTCCAGTTGTGTCATTTTATGGATGATGACGTTGTTGATTGTTCAGTGCCGTGGTTCTCTTCCTACTTCCTTCTGTGTCGGCCCTTAAATGTTGCTGTTTTCCAGAATCCTACTCTTGTATTCTATTCTTCTCAATCTGTAGCAAAGTTGTCTTTTACTAAAAACTCAAATATCCTAAAATAGGTTCCAAATCTCTACATACATGCTCCTTCTCTTTGTTCTACTACCCACCAATCACTCAAGCTAAACATTTGAGATATAATTTTTTTAAAGATCTTATTTATTATTTGTTTGTTTGTTTGTTTTAGAGAGAGACAGAGAGATGGAGAGAGAGAGGAGGGGTGTGTATGTATATGAGCGGGGAGGAGGGGCGGGAGGTGAGGGGCAGAAGGAGAGGGAGAGAGAATCTCAAGCAGACTCCATGTTCAGCGGGGAGCCTGAGGTGGGACTTGATCTTACAACCCTGAGATCATGACCAGAATCGAGAGTCGGGCGCTTAAGTAACTGAATCACCCAGGCGCCCCTTTGAATTACTTTTGTGTAGAAAATTGAAAATTTTTATTGATTCATTCAATTTTTTTTAGCTCCTACTAAGTCGTAGGTTTGCTATAGGTGCCTCTGATATCATAATGAATTAAAACTGTTTGTATGTCTTTTTTCATCAGTCTGAAAATCTATAGGGGGTGGTGATGATAACATTTTAGTAAACCCTATTTATATCATTTTTAATTCCAATGACCTGTCCTAAGTTAGATTGTAAGGAATGGAGGGCAGGGATATTGTTTTATCTTTGAATCGATAAGTGTAATGCCTTGAAATTACTAGACAATCAGTACTAAACAAATTGTGTTGACTATATATACATGAACTCCTACTTTGTTATTTTCACCATTTTAGCTCTACATATTACACACTCCATACATGCTATAGATTCCACGGGTCAAATGTATCATGTGAGTTTCTTTATGACAACAGTTGTTGCCCTTCCCACGTCTCCATGCATTCCATTGACAATTATGTGCCTTACGTGTGCCAGTCACATTCCTAGACACTCGGGATTAATGATGTGCAATTCCAGATACAATCTCTACTCTCACAGAGATGAAATTTAGCCAGTTATTCAGAAAATATCTAATGTTGAGAGCTGAAGTAATTGGAGGGAAGCTGACCTGATATCCTAGAGCACTGATGATAGCTCTTCCCGAATCCAGCCCCCTGAAGAAGACAGTCTGGTTTCTACCTATGTCATTTGAGGAACCAGGTTTCTCCTATCTTGGTTCCTGTAGAAAGCCTGGCTTGCTCTACATCTTCTCCTCACTTAATGACAGGTGCATGTTGTGGTGTTTCATTCCAGCTAACATTATTTTGTAGGACTGGGCTCAATTTCCTTTTTTTTTTTTTTCTTTCCCTAATAAGGCACCATTTCTTCTCTACCATTTGAAAATATACTCTCTGGCTCCATCAGGGCACATTCCTTTGATTAGCTATCTGTACAAAATGATACTAGAGAAAATATGATGCTGTTCATTCTTGGTATGTAAGTGTTATGATGTGTTATGGTGCATAAGCACTACTTTGGCCCGTTATGTCCCCTTTGCCCCTATCTTTAACTCCTCTGCTATAAATTTTCCATGGGCACAAAACTCAGAGTCAAAAAATTAACAAAAAATAAACATTCAATGCCTTCTAGTATTATAGGCAGTTTTTTTAAAAATTAAAGGTGCCATAATGATAAGCATGGTTGACCAATAGATTATATGTCTATTCTTTTTTTAAAAAAAAGATTTTATTTATTTTTTTGAGAGAGAGAGAATGAGAGACAGAGAGCACGAGAGGGAAGAGGGTCAGGGGGAGAAGCAGACTCCCTGCTGAGCAGGGAGCCCGATGCGGGACTCGATCCCGGGACTCCAGGATTGTGACCTGAGCAGAAGGCAGTGGCTTAACCAACTAAGCCACCCAGGCGCCCTATATGTCTATTCTTGAATGAAGAAGATTAGATGTTTTCTATGTTAAGTCATATAAGAAACACAGAAAGTATAATAAATTTCTTAAGTATTGTCATTATTTTTATACACGCATTCAAAATTACTTGGACTTTCTAAAATAGCATATTAAATTAAGCTATAGAATGAAATATGATGAATTTGAATATTTTGGTTTAGTAAGTTTTCCCTTCATTACAGATATGGTTTAAAAATATTTGTGGAAAATATTCTGGTTATGCTTGAAGTACAATTACCAGCACAATATCATATGGCTATCTATTTTATAGACATTTTATAAGATTTTGAAATACTGCATATATCTAGAATAGCTTTGCATGTACTTATAAAATCAAAGATTTTATATAATAAATATATGATTTCGTATACTGTTACAGACTCCATTTAATACTTGGTTTGCTATGACCTTTTATTTAAAATAGCCCCCTCAATACCAATTCCCTTATTTCATTTCTATTCGTGGTCCCATTTTATTACTACATACTAACTGAATATACATCAGTTTCATTAAGACATTTTCTCATGTATTTCTCTATAAACAATAATCATTCAGATATATTGTGGGAAAAATATTGGGAAGCTAAAATATTCTTTGGTTGGCATCTCTTCTTTAAATAATATTTTAAATAACTATTAAATTGTGTTATGATAGCTTTACAGTCTTACAATTTAAATCATATAGTCAAGAACAACTTTTGAGGTTATAAACATGATGGGGCAAGAGTAACTCTAACCCTTATAGAGATCACCAGCTGAAAGTTTCAAGAAAAATTTTAGCTTAAGAGTAAATATGAAAGAAGAAAGGAGGGATGCTTACAAAATGAGAGAAGTGCTTCTAAAATCAAGGAAAAAGAAGAGTGTTATTCAAGGAACAGTTGAAAAAGTGATATCATGGATAAAGGCAGATGAAATTGTGAAG
This sequence comes from Eumetopias jubatus, assembly GCF_037043125.1. Lineage (NCBI taxonomy): Eukaryota > Metazoa > Chordata > Mammalia > Carnivora > Otariidae > Eumetopias > Eumetopias jubatus. Next base: position 32,900,698 of record NW_028274807.1, read on the forward strand.
CCCTTGAAATTGCAGGAAAGGATCTCTTTTTTTAATTTAAAGATTTTTTTTAATATTCATTTGAGACAGAGAGAGAGAGAGCATGAGCAGAGGAGAGAGGCAGAGGGAGAAGGAGAAACAGACTCCCCACTGAGGAGGAAGCCAGATGCAGATGCAGGCTTGATCCCAGAGAGATCATGACCTGAGCCAAAGGCTTAACCATCTGAGCCACCCAGGCACCCCTGCAGGAAAGGATCTTAAACACAAGGTTTTTTTGTTTTTTGTTTTTTTGGTAAAGATTTTATTTATTTATTTGACCTAGAAAGACACAGCAAGAGAGGGAACACAAGCAGGGGGAGTGAGAGAGGGAGATGCAGCCTTCTCAGGAGCAGGGAGCCCGATCCTGGGATCATGATCTGAGATGAAGGCAAACGCTTAATGACTGAGCCACCCAAGCACCCCTTAAACACAAGTTTTTAAAAGACATTAGTCACTTAGCAACTCAGAGAAGTAGTCAGAAGGAAGCTTCACTGTTGGAGCAATGAAAGATGATACTCCTTTTGGATTGTTGCTACCTGGAATGCTTTTTAAAAACCAAGAGGACAGGGGCACCTGGGTTACTCAGTTGGTTGAGTGTGTGACTCTTAATTTCCGCTGAGGTCATGATCTTGGCATCTTGAGATCAAGCCCCAAGTCTGGCTCTGCACTCAGCAGGGAGTCTGCTTGAGGTTTTTCTCCCTCCCTCTCCTTCTGCCCCTCCCCCTGTTCCCAATCTCGCTCTTGGGCTTTCTCTCTAAAATAAATAAATAAAAATTTTTAAAAAATGAGGACAAAAATCTTGTTCCAATAAGACTAATTTGGATTAGGTTTGGTAAAAGAATAAAAATTTACAGTTATAAGATGAGTAAGGTCTGAGGACCTAATGTATAAGGTGACTATAGTTGATAATACTGTATTGCCTAATTGAAATTTGCTAAGAGTAGAACCCAAGTGTTCTCATAAACACACACACAAAAAGAGGTAAATATGTGGTGACAGATGTGTTAAAGCAATCATGGAAATCCTTTCACAATGTATACAAATATCAAATCATCACATTGTACAATATACTACAATTTTGTCAATTATACTTGAATAAAGCTGAGAAAAGGATAGAAGGAAGGAGAAAAGGAAGAAAGACTTAGGAAAAAGATACCAAACAAAAACATTAAAATTACAGTAAAGGAAAATGTGGCATGTTTATGAATAAAATGATCCAATCTCATAGAGATAAACTTTGAAATTGCCAAAAATCTATTTTACAATCCCTGGTATAATACTGACTGGGAATCCTCTCTGAGAATGGCTAACTCAAACATTAATTTATAAAATCTGGCTGGAAATAGAAAGCAAAATAAAAAACTCATCTGTGTCAGTGGTCAATCTAGTGAACTTAGAGGAAAAGCGCTTAAACATTTGCCTAACTTGTATTCAACCATATTTCCCTGTGGTATGACTTGAGTTCTCTTTTATTTCTTCACTTCATTTATTATTACCGGCTTACTAGCCATTCATTTCCCTTCTCTAATCTGGCTTTTATTTCACCTTAATTTCTGTATTTCCACTATCTTTTATTTTAGAACTTTGAAAAAATCCCTTTAAACTTTCAGTTACTTATATTGACTTGGCGACAATTGCATCACTGAGTAAAGCAGTGAATGAGAACTTTATGCCCTCAAATCTATTATCTCTAGACTCTATATGATTCAATTTCTTTTTTTTTTTTAAGATTTTATTTATTTGACAGAGAGAGACACAGCAAGAGAGGGAACGCAAGCAGGGGGACTGGGAGAGGGAGAAGCAGGCTTCCTGCAGAGCAGGGAGCCCGATGTGGGGCTCGATCCCAGGACCCTAGGATCATGACCTGAGCCGAAGGCAGATGCTTAATGACTGAGCCACCCAGGCGCCCCTGATTCAACTTCTTTAAGTGGTCATTTAAAAAAAGATAAAAATAAAAATAAATGGACATTTTGACAATTCTAATAATATTATTAAATGTTTAACCAATTTTTCCTAAAATGATATAAACATATTAAGTAACCCTGTTTATTATAAGCCCTTTGTATTCTGCCAGTTATTAGATCACATGTGTCGGTCTGGTAAATGACACATGTCATATAGCTTTCTTGATTGCCCATTTCACATCAGTATGCCACAGAATGAAAATCTATTATCTTTTAAAAGAGATAGAAACATTTTAGAAAGTTTAAAATGTTTTATTGCATTTTTAGAAAACATCCATGAAATATCATTTCTGCAGAGATACTGTATACTACCTCTTCCCATTACCATAGCAAAGTCAGGATAACATACTGAGAATCCAGTGAATGTTGTTTTTATCTATTGTGGTCTGTTGCTAAAGCAATCACTTCCTGGGGATAAGATATATTACTGGGTACTATAACTAAATAATGTTCTTTGAGACTTTGGAATATTTGAGTAAAAAGAATTCACAAGGATTTGAATTGTAAAAGGGTTGTCTGAAGGAACACTAACACAGCCTGAATCATTAATTCTGAACAACACCATTTTAAAGAATCTGAAGACTATTTGAAAGACATGAAAACATTTTACTTTTGAACATTTTTAGTGAAACAAGATAAATATGTTCTACTTATGTAGACCCTACGTAGTTCCAGAGATAGATTGATATCATTAAGATGGCTGATCACATAAAGATATCAGAAATGTCATAAGGCAGCCATTAGGTCACGTTTCAAAACTTCTTAGGCTAGCTTGATCGGTATATTCAGTCCTTACATTTTTACTTGAATTTTAAATAAAACTTTCCAATTTCCTTAAAAATCATTGAATTTTATGTTTAACAATTATATTCCTCTAAAGAAAAGGTTCTTATTTGGAAATGGAAAACAACTTGTATTTCAGAACAAGGAGAAAAATGTTGTGCATTAGGAATTATGGTATATTGCCTTTTAGCTATTGGTGCTCTCAGGATCAGGAGTTATTTCTTTTTGTTTGTTTTTTTCAAGTTTTTATTTAAACTCTAGTTAGTTAACATATATGTAACATTGGTTTCAAGAGTAGCATTTGGTGATTCATCAGTTACATATAATAACCCAGTGCTCACCACAAGTGCACTCCTTAATACCCATCACCAAACCCCTCCCTACCTCCCCTCCAGCAACTCTCAGTTTGTTCTCTATAGTTAAGAGTCTCTTATGGTTTGTTTCCTTCTCTTTTTTTCCTTCCTCTATATCATATGATTTCACTCATATGCGGAATTCAAGAAATAAAACAGATAAATATAGGAGGACTTACTTCTATAGCACCTTCAGAATGAACAAAGCCAATTGTTTTTCCCCCAGTTTTATTTAGATACAACTGACACATAACACTGTATTCATTTAAGGTGTACTACATACAATGATTTGATATATTTGCACATACAACAAAACCAATTGTTCTAATCGATGGGAAACTGATACTTATATAGCATAAGGGATTGTGACTAAGCAGGTGACAGTCACAAATGTTAAAAAAACACAAAAGTTATAATAAAAATCTTAAATACAGAATATCTGCAAAACCTTATTTTCTACATTAGTGTGGGTTTGAGTATGGAGACATTTTCCATTATTAGCAATGCTGTAAGTAAGATACAGGATATTTTCATGAGATACGTTTTACTTAAAGCCAGGTAATTTAGAATAAGTCATAATTCACGCTCAGTTGGTTTAGAAATTTTCACAAATGTAGCCTTTTATGCCCCACATAAGTACATAAAATAGATTTAAACCTGCCAGAAATACAGTGAAATAAAGAGAACTATGGTTAATGGTCCTTCACATGAGGCTGAGCAGCAGTATTTTAAGCAGAATATGCTTTCCATACAACAAAATAGTATCTCAAACTGTAATGATTGATGGTAACATCCAAAATGATCTCTCAACTCATATTCTAACCTTTACCTCTAACACACTGATCCCAGACCACTTTATGGACTTCAGGGTAGAACCTGTCAAACATAGCTAAACTATCAAAGTGATCTGCTCTTCTCTATTTTCTGACAAAAGCAAAAAAACATGTATGGCACACATTCACTTAATAAGCCGACCTTTTAGGTGAACGCTGACATTTTTCAATGAAGACTTAAGAAGCACAGTATTTAAGAAGTACAAACCTCACCGTTCAAACTGAAGTGGTTTGGATAGAATTAGGACAGAAAGCCACATATGGGCACTTAGTCCAGTCAGATAAATATAAAGAATAGATTAAAAGGCTACAGAAAATGTTAGAAAGTTATTTAGGACTCAAGTCCCTGGAGTGGATTTGGGCAGCAATTTACTGAAATATTTTCAACTATATTGATCCTATAATTCACAAGGAAGAAACCATAGGAAGAACTAATATAACTGCTTTAGTTAACTGGTTTGGTTTTGACGACCAACTCACTCACTCAGATTGTTTAGTTAGCTTTCTACGCTTCATTTTATATCTTGTGCGTATATACCATGAGAAGAGGTGATAGGGAGCTGACTTCTAATTAACAATTAAAAAGGTATATGGAATTAAAATAGCCAACAAATTGACAGATACAGAAATGAGATACTAATATACAGTGTTTAAGACTTGCCACCTATAACTCATTTTCATCTGGTGATAGGAGTTAACTTCATAAATTATTATTATAAAAATTAATTGCATACATTATTTTAAAATAAAAAGCTTTAAAAATGTCTTTCAATGTGATATGAATATGATGGAATATTGTAGTAAGGAAACCACGGCAAATGTAGAAATGAATTGTCCTTCACATAGAAATCTTCCTCCTTGAAGAGAGGCACTCTAGCTGTGAGAGAGAGTAAAAAACAAGAGATTTCCTGACAACAAATACCTATCCTATAAGAAACTCATATACAATTTACAAGGGAGTCTTTTTTTCTAAATTCTCCAATTGAGCATCTAAAAATTGGATAATCTGGGGCACCTGGGTGGCTCAGTCGGTTAAGCGTCTGCCTTCACTCAGGTCATGGTCCCAGGGTCCTGGGATGGAGCCCCGCATCAAGCTCCTTGCTCAGTGGGGAGCGTGCTTCTCCCTCTCCCTCTGCCTGCCCCTCCGCCTACTTGTGATTCCTCTCTCTCTCTAGTCAAATAAATAAATAAAATCTTTTAAAAAATTAGATAATCTATAAAAGCCTGAACTGACCCAGAGTTTGACAAATTTACACAGCTCATGCTTAGGAATAGTTTACATGTGTACTATTCAGTTTTTATTGAATTGGTCCATAAAACAATGGTGTTTATTTCTAACAGAAACTTCTGGTTAATGTTAAAACAAAAACATATATATTTGGAACTAGAAAAGAAGTTGAATTTAAATGGAATTATAGCTTAAATATGGTTAAGTTTCTAAAATTGGTCATAATATCAAGAGTACAAAAAAGTATACAAAGTACTGAAATGTTTTGGGAGTATGTAAAATCATCTGCGTGTTCTATATTTGTTCTTAATTTTCACAGATAAATATATATAGTAAACAATAGCAGATGCCAATTAGCATAATTGAGTGTTCAGAAAAATAAAATTAATGCCTTGATTACTTATAATGTATTCACCCAAATGTTTCATTAGCCTACTAATGTAATATTAATGAGGAAACTAACTAAATTGCACTGGTCCCCAAAACTGTGAACTGCAAGCTAATCACGAAATCCCCATTTCCCTTTTACTTTGTTTCTTCAGCACAGGTTTTCTCTTAGATTCTCATTCATAGTTCACAAAAGACAATTTGGGTTACTTCAAGCATTAATTAGACATTTGTATGAAAGCCACTAGAACAACTGTTCCCCCTGCGAGTTCATAAAGCTGCTTAATCTGCTCTTGTATTTTCATTCAGAGGAGCTGGCGATACCACAATGAGGCACAGCGTGCAGACAGTAAGCCAAATTTCGGACCCAATCGTTCACTTTCACTTACTATGCTCTTTAAAAGGCACGCACGACAACACCTTTTAACCTCACCAGTGACACAGCTGGGGCATTCTTCACTCATAATGGAAAAAGACTTAGGATAATGTCATCCCTGTCAACTTTTGAAGACTATTACAGTTAAAGTTACAGTCTTCATTTGGAAAAGCAGTTTAAGTATCTCCCTCTGCCTTTAGACAGAATTTTAACATACCCAATGCTTCACTCATCCAATAAGTTCATTTCTTAGATCTCATTTTATTCAAGAAAGATGTGCATGCTAATGAATCTTGAAACTAAGGCACATTGGATGAATTTCAGATTTGATTTAAACCCTTTTTGCTTTTTTTTTTTTTTTTAAACTGGAAGACTGACCTTGGATAATTCCATTCTACTCTCATACATTAAATTTTCGGGAAAGAACAATACCTCTTATTAGTAATTCTGTAGCTGTTGCCCACTGTATACTTCAGTTCAGGTAAGAAATCCTGAATAATGCCTACTATCATTCTTCAGGAGGATGAAGCTACCTCAGAAATTGCAATTTGACACTCGAGGAAAGACATCTAGTACCTAACACTTGAATGTAATGACAATATTTTCTCTGTGTTCTGCCAACACCTGGGTCCATCTGTGAGAAGGGCGCTGTGCCATGCAGAAGGTAAAACATCAATTGCAACAGCATGTAGATGCCAATATGTGGAAGTCAAAGTAATAGCCTGTGGAACTCATCAAATAGCTGATCTTTTGTAAGAAAATCCTCTCAAGAGCAAGCAATGCCAAATGAGGGCCAAATGCTTCATTACTAGACTTCACAGCTGTTGATGCTTGTGGGCATTCATAACATCAAAGAATATTTTCTCCTCTATTCCTGTTTCCAATCTGCCTGAAAGCTAGTCACTTTACATAAAGAAAAAAATGATAGGACCATTTTTTAAAAACAAAGACATTATTTGTTGTGTTATGTAACAATTTCTTTGAATTTCTTATTTGATATTTTTGCTAAATGGCAGGTTTAACAATTCGTGATAATGTTGTTTTAATTATGGAGTAATAATTTATATAAGTTCATCAAAAATTCCCTTGAGGATAAAATGTGTGTGGGTGTGAGTGAATGTAAAAATTTCTAGACTGTTTTTAATACATAAAGAAATGTGAAAGATTTGATGTTCTAGAACTGGCTTACTTACATAGGTCAGGTATTATGACCAAATAACAGATACAGACTCAATTCAAGTTGAATGATAATGAATGAATATAAGTTCCATTTGTTTGGGCTACAGAACTAGCCAAGTTTCCTTTGAACGGCTGAGTTCCTGTTTTGGAGGCAAAGCAGTTGAGTGTTTAGAGAAAGGGATGAATGAAAATTATATTAGGTCGAAAATTTGGTTCTTTATTTGTAAAGAGCACCAATCAATTTAAGGTTTCCTGGTCTGAGGCATTTTGGCTTTTTATTTCAACCATTTCTGAGCCAAGATGTCATGCCAAGAGCAATCTCATTTTCTGTATTGGAAGATATTTATAGTTTTCCCGGTAAGTAAAGTCCCCTTTAGCAGCTGAAGACGGACACTGATTCTACTGCATTCAACTGGCAGTTGAATCCAGTCACTGGATACTGTAAACTCAGTTGTAAAGAGAGACAGATTCAAGACCCTCTTCTTATTTTCAACTTCCCTAGAGGGGAAGACTTTAACCAATCAAATTAAAATTTTCTTCAAAAGACATTAGTAGTTAGAAATAAAAGACCTCATAAAGCCTTTTCAGTCAGTAATAAAAAAATCACATGACAATAATCCACCTCTTAAGAAATGAGTGGCTAAAGTTTACTAAGAATTCAGAGTAACTAAGAACATACGGTTGAGATGGGTAGTTCTGGGAACTTGGATAGGTCATTTAAACCATTTTTAGGTCTCAGTTTCCTCATCTGAAAATGGCAACAACCTCACAGAATTGCACAAAGAATGGAAATGGTGCAATGTTTGTAAAGTACTTCACACTAAACCCAACACTTGACTGTCCTCAATATATGTAAGCAATTAATACCAAGCCACTTGGACCCTCATAGTGTCTTTTTAAAATAGTATTTTTTTGGCTTAGAAACTAATATATGTTTATTGCAAAAACTCTGGAAAATAGAAAAATACAAAAAATAAAAAGGAAAATAATGCATATTACACTGAGATGAAAAAAATAATATTTCTCCATGTGTTGCATAGTCTTTTGCTATCCTTCCCTGATCTCCTTCAATCTGAATATAATCTCTTATAATTGTAAAACTTACAATTTTTGCACAAAGCAAAATGAAATTGGAATTCATTTTGTCTATATGTAGCTATTTCAGCTCCCAGACAGTGTTTTAAAGAATACCCACTTTTTTTTTTATTCATTGCACAAGGTAACACTTCTGCACTGCATTCTGCAACTGTACCAGAAATAGGCTTTATCTGTCTCTGTGTGTTCATTTATACATATTTACAGAAAAGAAGAAATGTTAATCAAAACAATGCTTTTACTTGAAAAAACAAAACTGGTAATCCACACAGATACAGTATTTATATGCTAAGATTCTTAATTATATAACAAAATTACATAACAAAAAATGAAAATGGCATTTAAATTCTAATTATGTTTGCATGTAGTTGAGCATGGTGCCTCTGCTGATATTATTACAGCTATTTAATGATCTCAGGCTTGAGCCAAATTTTCAAGTGACTATGAAGAACATTAAAAGTGAATTTGGTCATTAGACTACGGTATGTGTGTATGAGCCTGCATATCCCACAGGAATTGGAATGAAACAAAAGAAAACGAGTATTCTCTTTGATTTATATGTTTGCTTTCATTTTAAAATTTTACATACTTATGATTTTATTAGCTTTGTGTTAAGTGTTAAAGAATGCAAAAATATCTCTAAAATGCATTGAATCCAACTGTCAGTTATTCAATTTAACGGGAGGTGGGAATCATATAGATAACTGAAATTCACAGATGATAAAGATGTCAGACAATAGTTGCTCACTCTTCCCTCACAGCTGCATTTAGAAGAGCTGCTATTAAGATTGGTTTGAGTTTCTCTTCCTCTCCATGAATTTGGACAGCTTCCAAGGGAGAAGACAAATGACAAAATGGCAGGTAGCTAGAGGGTAAAGAGAAATACCAAGGTGATCTGAACAATTTATATATGAATAATCAGCACTGCCTAACAGAAGGATCTGATGGAGAAAATATAGGGATAACCTGTAATTAATATTCTAAAAATCATTCCTCTTGACTGCTGAGCAAATGAGGATAAAACATATTTAATCTTACAGAACTGAAGTCACTGGTGACTGATGCCAATTAGTAGAACACGTTAACTAAATCTTTGGGATATGTATGAAATTTAAAAATAAAAAACACCACCAACAAAAAAAACAAAAACTTGTGAGGTGTAATGGGGAAGAATGCAAACTCTGAAGACAGACTAAGTAGGTTGAAATTCCCATTTTGTCACAACTGCCTAGGTTACTCTGGGAAAGTAGCTTAATGTTTTCTGTACTTCTGTTATTGCAACTATAAAATAGGTATAACCATAGTTCTTACCTCATAGGGTTGTTCTGAGAATTAATGAAGCTAATACATACACGTATCTCATGCTGTGTCACAAATCACCACAAATTTAGCAGCTTAAAACAAACATTTTATTATCTCCTAGTCCCTAGGACTCTGGAGTCCAGACATGGCTTAGTTGGGTCCTCTGCTTACGGTCCCAAAAGGCTACAATCTGGGTTTCTGACAGGCCGTATTCCAATCTGGAGGTTCAACTGAGAAAGAATTTGTTTCTAAGTTCACTCAGGTTGTTGGCAAAGTTTGTTTTCCCAAGGGCCCTCAATTCCTGCTACCTATTGTCAGAAGGCTGCCCCCAGTTGCCTATTGTGTGTTTGCCCTCAGCATCTTGTCACAAAATCTCTCAACATGGCCTCTTTCTTCTTCAAATGCAGCTAGGGAGAAAAAAATACCTATAGCAAGTCCACCAGGTAGATGGTCTTATATCATGTAAAGCAATCTTGGTTATAACATATCATTACCCTTGCTATATTTTATTGTTCAGAAGCACCTTATAGGTCCTGCTCATACCAAGGGGTAGGGGGTAGGTATAACACAAGGGCATGAACACCCGGAGGCAGGAATGATGAAAGGTCAAGTTAGATTCTGATGACCACAGATCAAGAGGAACCACACCTAAAGGACCTTATCCATATACCTTGATTTGATGTTGAGATTTTTGGACTTTGAGCAAATACTATAAAGGGATGAGACTCTTCCTTGGGGACCTTGGGAAGGCGTGAATATAATTTGCATGTGAAAGATGTGAATCATTTTGGTCCGGAGGGCAGACTGTGATGGACAGAATCTTAGGTGGTCCTTCCATGATTCCCAGCTCCTGAAGGTCACATGTTTGTGTTGTCCCCTTTCCCCTGAGTATGCCCAGAATCTTTGACTTGGTTCTAACCAATACAATACGACAAAGGTGAAGGGATGTCATTTTCATCATTATATTACATTATATAAGATCTTTCTTGCTAGCCAACTTGTTTTAAAGCCTCTCCTTGATGGTTTGAGGAAGTAAGCAGTCATGTTAAGAAATCTACATGGTCTTTACTATTAGTACAGGTGCCCTCTAGTAACTGTGCCTGGCCTGTAGGATCTGAGAGTGGCCAACAGCCAACAAAAAGCCAAACCCTCAGTCCTACAACTAAAGAAATCAACCCTGACAATGAACTGTATGAACTTGAGAGTGGATTCATCCCTAGTTAAGCCTCTAGATTAGAACATAACAAGGCCAACACCTTGACTGCTACTTTGTGAGAGCCTAAGAAGAGAACCCAGGGAAGCCATGGCTAGACTCCTGAGTTACAGTAACATTGACAAAATAATTATGTATTGTTTTAAACAGTTAAGTTTGTGGCAGTTTGTTACAGGGCAATAAATAAGTGTTACAACTGAAAGTTCTTTACACAGTGACTTCTCATAGTAAGAAATCAATAAATATTAGCTCTTGGTATTTTTTCACAGAGGCAGTATAATGTCAGGGTTCAGAGAGAAGATTCTAGAGCTAGATCCTGAGTTAAAAACCTGGCTCTACCATTTACTGGCCATTAAAGAGTGAATTGATAACTTCTCTAAGCCTTGGTTTTCCATCTGTATGGTGAGAATAAAAGCATTATGTATCACATAGAGTTAAATATCAGTATTTAGTGAGTTAATAATGTGTATCACTAGAACAATCCTATTCACATACAAAGTCCCAATACATGTTAGAATTAATACTGTTCCGTGGCTGTAGATTTATTAGAGCTGCTCAAGTAGGTCTTTTCATCTTTTGCTTTCTTATCTTTTCTAATAAAGTATTAGATAAGATTGTTATTTGAAATAATGTAAAGATACTTCAAGGAATACTAGTAGTACTTATTTAAAAAGTGTCAGGTAATTAGAAATTTCCAATGCCTGTTTCTGACAGGAGGAATTCCTTAAAATTTTTAGAATTCCTTAGGAACACAAATAAAAAAGCTTACATCTTCAGTGTCTTAACAGTAGTTTCTTTGATTTCTCTGAAGTACTAGGTAATGTTATAAAAGGCACCTGATTCCAGTGCATGGGGTAATGTTAATTAAGTAATAAACTATAAATATGCTGTTTAATTCTAGAAATGTTTGTTTAAGAACAAACATGTTACGTATTCTTACAAAGCAGTTGATATACATAGTATTGGTATTGTGTTGTAATCCACGATTTAGCAATGAGAGGAACCAAAGATTTATTAATCTCCATTCCCACTGTGATTAAAGCTAATTAGCAAAGTTAAATTATTACCTATTACAAATAACCAATCTGTCTTTTGACAATAACGCAAAATTATGATTCTTGTCATCATGGTAAAAAAATATTAAAGATACAGTGTCCTATGTGGCACAGTTAACAATCAATTTCACTGTAAAAGAGAATCCTACAAACATGACCATGGAAATTTTGCAGATATTTCTGACACTGGAAGCTTGGGAGAAAGAAATTATTAAGCCTTAGAGTACTTAGTGAAAGTACCGTATTTAAGTGGAGACCTTTTCACTGTGCCTTGATAAACATTTATTTTATAAATTAAAGAGAGGTAATTACATATTTGGGTGATGGTGGTGGGAGATATGAGAGGGAGAAAAAAGTTAAAGAATGCTAAAACTTGGGGCACCTGGGTGCCTCAGTCAGTTAAGCATCTGCCTTTGGCTCACGTCATGATTCCGGGGTCCTAGGATCAAGTCCCAAGTCAGGCTCTCTGCTCAGCAGGGAGCCTGCTTCTCCCTCTCCCATTTCCCCTGCTTGTGTTCCCTCTCTTGCTGTGTCTCTCTCTCTATCAAAATAAATAAATAAAATCTTTGAAAAAAAAAGAATGCTAAAACTTTGTCATATTAAGACATTTGTTATATTGATTAAGTTGAATTGATATAATAGACATGAACATATACATTTGTTAAATTTGTAAGTGCAACTTTATATAAATAGAAATAGTATTCAGGTTGTTCAAAAAATTAGGACAAAAACAACAAATATATTAAAACCAGATCAAGATGGCAAAATAAGAAGAAAAGGATTGTGAAGAAGAAACAACATACCAAAAGGAAAATATTCCCCCACCTAGAAAGAGACCTGAAGGAAAATTTTATTTTTCAAACTTAGTGTGAATGGAGGAAGAAACATATTTCATGAGATTTCATAATCACAAGCCACGAGGGAATATCATGAGTGTGCCTAACCCAAAAGAACATTATCCCAAAATAGTCAGAGAAACCTCAGCATATCATCTGGTTTAAAGTCTTTCTGAGTTCTCAATCCCAATAGGTATGGGGGTGGCAGAAACAAATATTAATATTTTCTGAAATGAACACCTTCATTTTGTCCTCAAAGAATTTCCATAGAAATTTCAAATAAATTCAAGTGAACAGTTCTAAGACACACACACACACACACACACACACACACACACACACAAAGAAGGCACAACTGAGAATGAAGGCCATGACTGAAAATGACCAGAAATGCCAGATACTGAAATTATCAGATAAGATTTTAATATCTTTTAAGAAATAAAAAGTATTAAAAACATGACTAAACAGTATTTAAAAATATATAATTAACAAGAAGATTTATTTAAATCTAAATCTGGAACTTCTAGAAATTACAAAATATAAGGCCATTAAAATAAAAACACATTTGAAAACATATAAAATGCATAGCAAAAGAAATAACTACCTGAGTGCATCATACATTGTCCAAAGTGAAAAACAAAAGACAAAGATTTAGAAAACACAAATATATGTCAACAGTCAGGATAGCCAGAGTAGGGAAGTTTACAATAAATACACTTGAAGTTCCAAACCAAAAGGAAATAGAAATTTGGACTGATCCCACTTTTAAAGCAGAATAACTTGAAATTTTCCAGAAATGATGAATGATGCCAAAAATACAACAAATTTCCAACTAATAAAAAAGTAATCCAAATATAGCCATATCATGGTGATACCTCAGCATACCAAAGTCAAAAAATTCTTAGCAGATGCCAGGGGCAAAAGACAGGTTATCTTCAGAGTGATAATCTGACTGTTGATATCAACAGTGGCAGGAAAGAAAGCCAGATGAAAGTGGAATCATATTTTCAATATGCTAAGAGAACAGCAACAATCAATCTAGAACTCTATACCCATTGGCGAGACTGAGAAAGAAAAACATTTTTCTAACATAAAATGCAAGTTTTATGGGAATAATCCATCAGTAAGTTAAGGTAAAAAGACAATGCAGGATATCAAGGGAGAACATTGCCAATGTTCTTGAGGGTAACAGAATGGGACCTAAAACATGTAGTGTGTTCCATTAGAAAAAATGGCATATCAGTTCAGCATGGGTTATACTTCAAACAACCCCAAAATTCCAGTGGCTTAAAATGGAAAAAGTTTATTTCTTGTTTATGCTATATGTTCAATACTAGATGGCTAGATGTTCTTTTTGATGACTATACTCAAAGAATAGCCTTTACCAAGAATGTTACCTTTCTCCAAATCACAAGGAAAGAGATCTCTAAGGGTCTCCATTGCCACTGACTGGTCTGGTCTAGAAGTGACACATATCATTTTCACTCTTGGTTCATTGTCCAGAATAAACTCATGGACCAACGTGCAACCCTAAGGGATCATGCAATGTCACCATGTGCGGAGAGCAAGAAATAACTTGAATCCTGGGAAAACAGTATTAATGACTACCATGTGGGGGTAGATCATCTAATCTATTTAACAGGAAGAAAGTCAAAGAACAAAGAAACAGATCCTGCTACATATGTAGATAATGTTAGTGAGTGCTAGCAGAAATTGTCTCCTGATGGCTTCATAAGAAACAAGATTACCAGCTGAGCTTGAAGAAGGGGCATGGAGCACTGGGTTAGAGAAGAAAACATGAAGTAGAACACAAAAAAATGGGATAAATGAACTAGAGAAATAATTATGATTTTTGGTCAGCATAAATTGCTTACTTGTTATTTATAACCATAAATTAAATGGGACACAATTCACTAGATTGTGTTTCTCTCAGTCACATTCAACTAGACAAAGAGGGGAACAGCTGTATTTAACAAGGGTTGCCATCTTTCCAAGGGAATGTGTAAGAGAGAAAGAGGTAAAAGACTTGGGAGCATAGGCATTATAATCATAGAGCACAGAAAATAACCTTGGCAAAGAGGGAAGAAATGCGTGAGGACAAGAAGAGTGAACATTTTTCAAAGAAAGATTATGAGGTCCCTAGGGGTCAAAGAATTTAGAGAGTTGAGATACCAGAGCAAGTGAGATGAAAATGGTAAAATTGGAGGTCAGAGAGGAAGATGCTTGAAGTCAAGATTAGTGAATTAGTTAATTGGTAATAACTGGAAGAAAGTGGTTGGCTATAGCATGAGCAACATCTTTGGAGGAAATGAGTTGGAGAAATTGAGAGAACAGTGTGTTAGAAGAGTCTCTTACGTATGTGGATCCCAAAATCACTGAGGTTAGAGATGGGACAGGATAAGAGAGACTGACAGTGAGAAGGTGCCAAAATCTTCAAGAAAGAAGGAGTATGGATGGGTAACTGATAAAGGACTGGTTGCTGGTGTGAATACATGTGATTCCAAAATACCAACAGGAATGACTTTAAAAGTGCCAGAGAACAGCAAAGAGGACCCCTACACCACCCCCAAGTTCAGTGACAAGAGAGGTACAGGACTGAGCCCAGGCACGGCCTCTTTTTTTTTTTTTAAAGATTTTATTTATTTATTTGAGAGAGAGAGAGAATGAGAGATAGAGAGCACAAGAGGGAAGAGGGTCAGAAGGAGAAGCAGACTCCCCGCTGAGCAGGGAGCCCGATGTGGGACTCAATCCCAGGACTCCAGGATCATGACCTGAGCCGAAGGCAGTCGCCTAACCAACTGAGCCACCCAGGCGCCCAGGCACAGCCTCTTTGAATGACCTCAGAGAATAGCTAGATTTCAATCACAGCCAAAAAGTAAAATGAGCTTTCAGAGAAATACTTGAGCATATAAAAAATATTGTTGACAATGGGAAATAAGTGGCAGAGGTCCCTGGGAAAGGAATTCAGAAGTTAGAAATGAGTGGGAGATAGGGGTAGAAAGGGAATCCTGGGCATTTAAGGAGTGAAAATAAAACAGGGACATGGAATCTGGGTGCTAACTGGCATCAAAAAGGAAAAAAAAAATATTCTGCTGGTCTTGTGCAGAGAGTGACAGCAAGGTAGGGAGAAAGGAAAGGGACATGGTTAGAGTCCAAATCCCTTTCAGAGGAAACAGAGGCCTATTCTATGGGCATCGGGCTTCCTCCAGACTCCTTCACATATAGGGAAATTTTTGGAAGGATAGTGTTTTTTGCAGATGATAAAAGACAAAGAATAGCATTAAAAATCATAAAAATAGATCTTCACCTTATCAAGAACAGTATGTTATATTATGAAGTATTTTTATTTAATTATATCTGCATGCCTGCTGGGAGTAAAACATGAGTAGTTTATTCTTCTATTATATCGTTACTGCACATATAAATCACTTTTATCCTAAGAGCATTTTAAAATTCCAACTTAGGGACTTTATTATTCTAAGCATTTAGCAGAACATGGACCAATCAAAGAAAATGTAATTTTCTTCCTTAAAAGTAAATCTCTGCTTCGGGCATTGAATATCCTGCTAGAGTTTCTATCCAATAAATAATAAACTAATATTATATCTTCAATTAAACAGGCAAATTACTATAGGGCATCTCGAATAGATAACATTGCTCTTCAGAAACTTATTTTCTATGGTGGGGAAAAAAATGCAATGCACTAATTCCCATACCCTAATCATTAGCATTTTTAGCTCAAAAATTGACACAGCTCATATACTTTGTGGAATGAAAAAAGTTAAAAAGCCCAGCCTTTGAAAAATGGCAGTAGCTACCTAACATGAAACATGAAAAACAGCATATGATTTTCAATAAAAGCACAGGCTTTCTCCAATTTCTTCTCTTACTGATTTTAACACCAAGAAACGGCTCACAGGAAGTGGAGCAGGGTTATGGACACAACTCTGCCACATGGATTTCTGGAGTCATGTATCAGGCCCATCTATAAATAGCCAAAATGAGAATAAATGGACTTTTTCTTCATTTGTACAGAAAATTCTGTTCTTATTCCTTCTCATGTTAATTTTCAATTTAAGAAAATACATGTCCCAAGATAGTCCATGTGCTCATGTACTATAGAGGAAGATTATAGCAAGTAGCTCTGAATAATGAAGAAGAGTAAGAGAACTAGCTTATTACCCTTACATGGACACAACTGTATTTCTTACTGTATTTCTTTTTTCTCTAAAAAAATTTTTTTTAAAGATTTTATTTATTTATTTGACAGAGAGAGCACAAGCAGGGGCAGCAGCAGCAGGAGAGGAAGAAGCAAGCTCCCTGCTGAGCAGAGAGCCCGATATGGGCTTGATCCCAGACCTCGGGATCATGACCTAAGCCAAAGGCAGACACTTAACCGACTGAGCCACCGAGGTACCCCCCGCCCTTTTATTTTCTTTTAGGCTTTTAAAAAAAATATAGAGATACCTCAAAGAGTTTTTGATGTTAGCCAATAAAAGAAGTGTAAATAAAATCAAGTCACATAATTCTATGTTCAGAGTGGCTTCAAGTTGCTATAAGGTGACTATCTTGAAGATAGTCAGATTTCCTTGAGTCAGGAAATTAAGAATCAGTCATGATCCTACTCAAAACATGTGTAAATGTAAAATGCATATATAGGATATTCTAATAGTTTTAGAACTATTTTTTGCCAAACCAGGCATAGTCATGTTTTAAAATACCTTATTTTTTAAAATTGAAAAAAAATCTGTGCAACAAGATTTTAATCCTAGCAATCAGAATATGCAAAAAATAATATTGAGTATATGTGAAATCAAGCTGATAATCAGAATATTATTCATTATGAAGATACACCTAACACAATATGAATTCACCCTTTTAAAATTTACAACTCATTTTTAGTATATTCACAAAACTATGTAGCCCTCATCATGATCTAATTCCAAAACATTTTTATCATCACAAAAGAAACACCATGCCCATTTGCAGTCATTCACTCCCCATACACTCCTAACTCCAGCTCCTAGAAAACACTAATCTATTTTCCGTCTCTATGGATGTGCCTATTCTGGATATTTCTCATAAATGGAATCATGAAATATGTGGCCTTATGTGTTGGCCCTCTTTCACTTAACATGTTTTCAAGGTTTATCCACATTGTATTATGTATCAATACTCCATTACTTTTTATGAATGAATAATATTCCATTCCATGGCTATACCATAATTTGTGTATCCATTGATAAAATAATGCACATCTATGTTCCAATTTTTGACCATTGTAAATAATGCTATGAATATCCATGTACAAGTTTCGGCGTAAATACAAGTTTTCAATTCTCTTGGGCATGTTCCCAGGAGTAGAACTGCTTCATCCAATAGTAACTCTATGTTTAACATATGGAGGAACTGCGGAATTGTTTTCCAAAGTGGCTATGGCATTTTATATTCACACCAGCAATGTATAAGGGTTCCAGTTAACTCCTCACCAATATCTTTATCATCCATCTTTTTGTTTATAGTCAACCTCGTGCATGTGGAATTGCATCTTGTTGTTTTGATTTGCACTTTCCTAATGACTACTGATGTTGAAAATCTTTTCATTTGTCTATTGAGCACTGCTATGTCTTCTTGGATAAATATTCAAATCATTTGCCCATTTTTTATCTGATTAAATTTCTTTTTATTGTTCATAGTGTTTTTATATATATTCTGGATGCAAATTCCTCATCAGATATTTAATTAGAAACAATTTTCTCTCATTCCATGTATTGTCTTTTCAGTTTCTTGATGATGTCCCCTTGTAGCTTAATTTTATTTTTTCATTTTGGTTAAGTTTGATTTATCTATTTTATCTTCTGTTGCTTGTGTTTTACATGGTCATATCCAAGAAATGTTTGTCTAATCCAAGCTCATACAAATTTATGCCAATATTTTCTTTTAAGACTTTCACAATATTAGCTATTACATTTTGCTGTCGAATACATTTTTAGTTAATAAGTGTGCATAATATGTGTCAGTGTTTGACTTTTTTTTTTTTTTAATTTCAGCTTTATTGATCCAACTATCCTACCTCTGGGTATATATCCAAAGGAAAGGAAAACAGGATATTGAGGAGATTTTTGCATTCCCATGTTTATTGCAGTATTCACAATACCCAAGATATGGAAACAGCCTAAGGTTTCATTAATGGATAAATGGATAAAGATTTGAGATATAAATAAATAAATACATACATATATGCATGCATACATACATACACACACACAGAGGAATATTATTTAGTTTAATTTTTTTTGCATATGGTTATCCAGTTATTCTGACACCATTTGTTGAAAAAAATTCATTCCCCATTGAATCGTTTTGGTATACCTGTGGAAAATCAATTGGCCATAAATGTGTTTATTTGTGGATTCTCAATTCTATTCCACTGATCTGTATGTCTATTTTATGCCAGTACCACACTAGCTTGATTACTATAGTTAACATTAATGAAGACCCTTGTATGTGATGACTGGTTCTCTCTTGCTGCTTGCTTCTTTCTTTGCTTTTGGTTTTTGATAGTTTGATTATATATATAGTATGTATCTTTTGTTGATAATTATATTTAATTCAATACTCCAACAGACAGCATAAAGTTCTGCCTTACCTTTCATCTCCTGGTTGTAAAGACTTCAAGGCCAGGCAGAGGTGAGAGCTTAGGGTCTTCAGGTCTTTTTGGACATGTGCACAGCTCTGAATATGAGTGTGGCCCTCTGAATTCACAGGAATATGTTGGAGCTTTCCGAAGTTCCTAAAGGACAACTCGATACCTAAATTTTAAGTTTTTTTTAGTCAGCTTCTTGTTCCAACTGCTATCACTGCCTCAGGCAGATGTGATATTAAACAACTGCCTCTGATAGTTGCACAAACATACTGGGAATCCCTACACTTGTATCTTTGGGGTAAATACCCAGTAGTGCAATGATGTAACGTATGGTGATTAACATAACATAATAATTTTTAAAAAAATAAAAAAAATAAACATACTGGGGATAAAGCTGTTTGCAGAGAGCAAGTTCTAAGTTAGGTCAAAATAAGAAAAGTTGTGTGAGTGCAGATTTCCAGAAAACTACCATATAGGTCAGATAATGACAGTTCTCTGGGGATAAATCTTTAGTGAGTTATGGACCCATTCTGCCCACTTCAGTGGCTGTGAGGTTGCTGGTTTTCACAGTGACTGTGATTTGTGTCAGATGGTTTTTAAGGTTATTGTGGAGCTGGGTGGGGGGGGATGGAAATGGGGCTACCTAAGCTAACACAAAACTCCTTCTCTCTGAAATTCACCCATTTTTCTTGAATAAACACGATGGCTTTTTTAAACCTTGGATTAATATTCAGAGTTCTGAAAATTGGGAGTCTGATAATATCTGCCAGTGTTGTAATTGCTCTTATTGGAGTGAAGTTTTGAAAGTCCATACTTCACCAATTCCACTGACTTTCTAGAACCCTAGTTTTCAAAGCATCTGTTTATAAGCAAAGTAACATTGGGCTAAACATTTTAAATGTAATTCTTAAGTTTACACACACAAAAACTCTATTTTACAGTTTATAAGAAATAGGTTTGTATTTTATTTAATTCAAAATTATTCATGTGGTCAAAACTATCCTTTCTTTGTTACCCATAGTATTTTTATTATTAAAAATTCTCCCAGGGCCCCTGGGTGGCTCAGTCGTTAAGCGTCTGCCTTCCACTCAGGTCATGGTCCCGGGGTCCTGGGATCGAGCCCCGCAACAGGCTCCCTGCTCAGCGGGAAACCTGCTTCTCCCTCTCCCACTCCCACTGCTTGTATTCCCTCGCTCACTGTCTCTGTCAAATAAATAAATAAAATCTTTAAAAAAAAAATTCTCCCAGAATCCTAATATTTTCTTCTATTTATGACTTTTTTTTGCATTTAACTATGCTATATCTGGAAAGTGATTGCTGTGATTATTTATATATGTTTATATATATACATATTATATATATAATGTATTTGTGTGAAAGACACAAATATAAAACATCATTCATCAATTTAAAGTACTATGCTTAATTTTCCTATTATTGTGTAGTGCCCTCTTTGTTTTATAATTATTAGTTTTTCTTCTGAGCTATCTATTCTGTTATCCAACAGCGTCAAGTTTCAATTTCCCTACTTTATCACCTTTGATTTAATGAATGTATATCTTTTATGTATGATCATCAAAAGATTGAATTAACTTGTGTGAACTTAGCAGTAGATGAAACCTGCAGAACACTATTCGAACTTAATATAGGATCTCAAATCTTCGATTTTAGGTATCTACGTATAATCACTTAAAAATTAATAAAGTTTCCAGAAAACTTGATTTGGCATCATGGACAATATTAAAAAGTGTTATGTTGTGAAATCATGAAATGCTGTAATTTATCAGGAAAGCTGAGTCTTCGGACCCTTGCAAACAGGGGCTGAACACCAGCTACATCACTTATCTCTTCAGATATTGGGTGAACCCCTTTCCCCAAGCGTTGCTTCCATTTTTAAGGAGGAATAAAAGATTTGCTGCATGAGATTCTTGTAAGATTTAAGTGAGATATACGGCCCAATATAGGAGCATAGTAAATATTAATCACCATTAAATTCTCCCTGGGAGGCCCATCAGACAAAGTCGGAAGACAGCCAACTGCAACAACAGCTGCTAATCAACTACAAGCGAAAAAGAAATGAAGCAAGAGAGACTACAATTAGTTCAAGAGTCATTCTAGGAAAATATCTTGCCTTTTCTTCCTATCATTCTATGTCCAGTTTATTATAAGACAACATGTTAACATTTTTTTTCCTTCAAAGGAGTATTATTCTTACATTTATGAAGTTATAAAGACTGGGTTCATGTGTTTCTGGTTTAAAACGCAACTTGGTGACAAAACTACTAAATTAGAATAACAAACTTTGAGAAAAAAATATTTCAAAATAAAATTCCAAACTTAAGAGCTCATCAATTCAGAATTGGGTAAAGGACAGTCTGTTTTAGTTAAAAATAACTGAGTTATAAAATAATGTTTCTTCAGTTGTAGAAAGAGCAGTAAAGTGGCTATTTCATGAGGCTCTTGATGAACAAAATTGATGTAAATCATAAATAACACCTACTGTTAATAGAGGTTTTATTTGGATTCCGGCAAAATTTTAACACTCCCTGTTTGTTTTGATCATTTCCAGATACTTTCCCAAAGTCCCTAGTGCCCTGCCGAAAGATGTCTGCATCCCCATCCATGGAACCTGTAAATATGCTACCTTATGTGGGAAAAGGGACTGTGGAGATGTGATTAAGGTTATGGACTTTGAAATGGGGAGTTTCCTGGATTATCTGGGTGGGCCTAATATAATCACATAAATCCTTAAAAGCAAAGACTTTTTCCCAGCTGAGGTCAGACAGAGAGATGTGCTGAGAGGAGAGAACCTGAAAGATGGTAGTATGAAAAGGACTCAGCCCGCGGCTGCTGGCTTTCAAGATGGAGGAACAGGGCTGCCAGAAGCCCGAAAAGGCAAGGAAACAGCTTCTCTCCCTAGCCCCCAGACAAGTACACAGCCCCACACTTGATCTTAGTCAGGTGAGACTGGGTCAGATTTCTGACCTACAGAACTCTAAGATAATAAATTTGCATTGCTTTAGGCCACTTAAATTGTGGTAATTTGTCACAGCAGCAATAGAAAATGAATACAATGGATTTTCCACTAATCATGTTCTAAATTGTAAACCCACTGTTACCTGGTACTGTTATGCTGACTACCAGCTCCATAGCACTTCATAGGTCAATGTCTCCAGCTAGTCACATATTTATTTAATAAATATTCTACAAACTGGACAGGTTGCAGATGCTAGATCTTTGAAATACTCTTCCATTTATCCTACCGCATCCAAAATAACCTAAGTACATAGCCAGTTACCAGCTATAAGATAAATGAATGAAAAGGCAACATTTGATAGTAACATTTTAAAAATACCTACTGTTTACAGGAGGTCTACTATGTTCTAGTCACTTTCTATTAACATTTCCTATTTTCACAGTCAATTGCAACATAGTTATTATTATAAACATCTTTGAGGTATAAAAATTGTGGCTTTAACAGATACCATTTGCCCTTGTCCAGTTAGAGGATTTAAACCCAAGTCTGTAAATCCCCAACTCACTTGAGAAAAAATCTTGTGTTGTATATAACATTTTTTTGTTAATGAGATGATCCCTAATGCAAGGAAATAGCTACCTCACTGTGAAATTTCTAAAGCCAGATTTTCACAGCCATAGAATAGAATTTCAGGGAAATCTGTATCATTACATCTGCCCTTCACAAAGTCACTACCTAATCTCAATGTTCCAGGTCCCAAAGGAGAAAAGGAAAAAAGGCCAATCTTCAAAATTTATGAAAGAAACAACAGCACGGGACAATAATAGATAAGGTATGATACATTATCCATTATATAACAGAAAACACAGAATAGGCATATTTATACAGAATATGTAGTTTTCTATAGAACAGTTATAGATAGATTTATCTATCTGTTCTGCAATAGGGCATAATTTGAGCATGGAAAAATGGATCACTACTATTTCAGATAAATGTGTCAAGGTAGGAGTACAAATCAAATCATAAAATTAAGACTTGTTTTCTATTAACACCAACTGTGTAGCTAATGTGAATTCAAGTATTTGGATTTTTTAAATTACGTTAACCAGTTTTGCACTAATTTTTTCTACATGATAAGCTTGTTTGTAAGTTTCCTTGTAATAACAAGCACAATGTTGATTTCTAGCCAAGAACTTACAAGGGTCATATTAGGATATTCAACTCATATTTAAAGTAACTTTTTATGAACCTGATGCTTCTTTTTAAAAAAAAAAAATCCATTTATGAATCATTTATCTGATTGCTCATTCATGAAAAATATTTTTGTGCTTAGTGTTGTGTTAGCCACAGAATTTTGGAGAGAGCAAAATAGTTTTGAATCTTGATTTCATGGAGGGTATCTTCTTGTGTGGGAAACAGGCATAATTATTTTTATCTAGAATTAGACATTGCTTTTCTAGAGTTAGAGAAAACATCCTGGTAGACAGGACTATAAAGCTTATACTTGAAGAAAAGCAGGAATAATCCAGAAAAATACAAAGTTGGGAAGGGAAAGTATTTTTGGCATAGAGAGCAACAAGAGTTCAGGATAGGGGTAAGAGATGCAGTGGCATGTTTAGGAGAAATAAAAGGAGCAGTGATTTGTTGAGTACAGAATGCAAAGCAGACAATGCCCAGAGGCAAGGCTGAGAGTTGGTAGAGATCAAAATGCACAGGCGCCATAAGGCCATGCTTACTTATCCTCGGAGAAAGGAGACACCATGCAGAAGAGAAAAAATATATATATGAGTAAAATGATCAGATTTGTTCCTCTACCCTGGCTTGAGGTAGAGAATGGTTTTGATGAAACCCCTGAGTTGAGAGGCTGAGGTGGACAAGCAATTGTTTAGCAGTCTGATTGGTGGATTAGTGTCCTGGGAGGTATGGGAAGAGGAGGGATAGCCTTGAAAGCCCTGGTCCATTTAAGGACACTATATGACTATTCTAGCAGCTGGTTTCCAAAAGGTACAGGAAAGTTGTTCTCCCAAAAGCAGCTTCATGGAAGTATGTATATAGGTCATCTTCTTAATCCAATACACAGGGATATGCTTTTTGACGGAGTGAAAAATTTAAGGTACAAAACTTAACTTAAACTCCATTTTCTCAAAGACAATAAAAGTGTTTCAGTAAATTGTATCATCTTCAGATTATATTCAAGTGGTATTTGAGAAACCTAATCTCCAAAATTTATTTAAGTAAGTGTCATGAGCAGTGGGTACATAAATTCCATTATATTTTGTCAAATTCAGACTATATCTTATTCCTAAAACTTTTGGACATGGCCAGATTTGGAATTGAGTATCGTCTTTAATAAAGAGAAGTTCAGACAAGAAGTAGAAAGGCCTAGACTGGATTCTGAAATGAGTATTTTAAACAACTTCGACATAATCACTCAAATGTCAAAGAATAGATTTCCTTAAGATTCAGTCTTTAGGAAAAAAAAAAAAAAACCTCTTCAGAAATTATAGAAGGATATGCAAATGCATTCTGGCTATTTAATTGTAATAAAAATTACTTAGTAGATGTATTCATTTTGAATGCACAAATAATATATTAGCCACCAAATAGAAAAGTACCCATTTATTTATCTTTGTTATGTCTACATTTTTATAGTGTTTTGACAGAAGTTAAGGAACTTGAAAGCAGATTTATTAGTGACACGGTGTTATATCCTGTGATAAGTTGATAATGTGGTTTACCACCAACCTTGGCCTATCTCGGGTCTGCTTTTTTATTTTCCTTCTGTGTGAAACAAAATGCTTCAAATAAAATGCTCACATTTTCTCTATCAACTTAAAATAAAAAGAGAAATGGATGCTGCTTTCAAATGTTACCTTTAAAGTCATGTTTGAAAGAATGTTAGTAAATACTTTATACTCATGTATACTTTGGGTATGTGAAGTTCCAGAATCTTTTTGAAACTGTATTCATTTACCTTAGGTAATGTGCTATTAGCCATGATATTTGTAAGAACAAACAGTACATATGAAAATTTCCTCACTTTAACAAGTGTTTGGCAACATAACCAGGAAAATTCTTTTTAGAGTAAAAAAATAAAAGAATCCTTTATTAGAAATAGAACTTAATTTTTTTCTGAAAAGCAATTTGATAATAAATATTAAGAGCTTAAAACATTTTATAAACTTTGACCATATAATTTTGCCTCTAGGATTCTATCTTATGAAAATAATTATAATAAAAATATGCTTTTCTCTATTTTCCCCACTTCTTGGAAGAAAACGAACACGAAAGGAAGAAAAATGCAGTTTTTAAAACTGTAGGACCCTGTGTACTGGTTATTTCCAGGGGGGAAGAGGAGGGAGATGGAATCTGAAGGCATGCGAGCCATTTGTTATGTTTTGTTTAGAGATCTGAAGCTAGTGAAATAAAATATGAACATCTGATAAATAGTGTATGTTGTCTTTTTTTATTAAAAAGTAAACATATTTAAAATAAGACCAATAAAAGACTTCAGCTATATAAAACGCATAACAAGTCCATACAGCATTAAACAAACCCACTGAATATGTAAAGCATTCAATAAACCAGGTTTGCCTTGCCTTGTTTGATTCATAATTATAAGAACTCTACTCTGAATTCCAATTTAATTATACTTAATCCAGTGTGTACGATTGAACAACAATTTACGATATCCCTCTGAAACAGTGGTGCCTTTCTAGAATTCTTTTATTTTATTAACAACAGCAAAAAAACTCTTAAAATCTAGAATAGAGTAAGCAATCTTGTGAATGGAGAATGCAGAAAATTCCAGCAGCCTGAAAATGACTACTGAACAACACTGAGTGCTTTTAGAATTTACAAGAAATTACACAGTGAAATAAGTCTTTACTAAACTTAGGATCTGGCATGAGGACCTCAGCATACAAAACTGTATAAGACGTTTTCCATTGTCATTGTGTTTACGATCTAAAGTGCTACTGGGTAAATAATTTTACTCTTTAGTCTCACTAAAATGTAAGTGTATAGAGTTGTAGCTTTCCTCCCTCTATTTAAAACAAACAAAAAATAATATCATCACTGTGTCATTTGAGGGGACATTTGTGTGTTAGAACAGAAATTACCTACTTTCTTGAATCTTAGAATTAAAATGAGAAATTGTCAGAGATTTAGTTTCTCTGGTCACTAAAATGTTAGTCTGTGAGTATATTTATATATCTGTGATACAGTGATAATCTATATGCTAAAATGTTCAACTGTACATTTTCATAACCTTTAACTTTTCTCAGAAAATCAATAGGGCCATCCCTCCAGCCAATTCCCAAGGTCTAGGATGTTTAGTCCCTCCCGTTTCTGAGTACTATTGCTTTTCCTAACTGTTCATTTGCACTAAGAAGAATCTGACCTGTTGTCCTACTACACTGAAAGCCTATTTTTGTTGCTTATAAGATATAAACAATAAATCTTACTAGAGTAAGATATATTTGGGGATTGAACTATAACTTAATTTATGTGAATGATCTATATAAACCGAAGATAGAAGGGGGGAAAAAAAGACACCCATGGCAATGAATCTGCATCTGAGCATTTGTACTGTTTTCTCATCAGTTCTAACTGAAATGAATAAAAGATAATATTCTGATATCTAAAACACTTTTAACTAAACTGATCTCCAAAAATGAAGTAGCAGCAGAAGAAAATGGCACCTAGATAATCTACTTCCTCATTAAGTCTCTCTTTCCAAGTTGCCCTCCTATATACTCCAATCACTTCAAGGCAACAGTGAAAAAGAGGCACCCGTTGTAGTCCCAGGGAGATCTTCAGATTGAGATTATATAAAGTCATTTCTACCTTCTAGTGTTTTGAGTAAGGAAATGATAAATATTGTTTTATCCTTTTCCAAAAATTATTCTAACCCTTCCTTAGAAAATGAAAAAAATCACAAATATGTTATTTCAAAAAGGATAATGGATTTGTTTCTTTGGGCAAAGAACCAAGGGGCCCATTGACAGAAGTACTGGAAGTAGAAGGAAGGCAGAGAGGTAAATTATCTAGAAAGATAAAAGCTTTCTGGAAGCTCTCAGCATAGTTCATATAGATTTCCTTGATTCTGACCATCCAACTAGTTGTAACTCGTGTTGGGCATGCAGGTTAACTAGGGCTATTTCCATCTGAGTGATTAAGAATGATTCAAAATGACACAGAATTCACATTGTGTAAGAAAAAGTTTAGAGTGGTCACTCAAAAATATTTATTAAAAAAGAATGAATAGATAAATGGATGGATGCATAGATAAATTGAGTCATCATTTCTTTTTCAGTTTAGCAATACTAATTAAAGAATTAGAGTTAAAAGAAGATGTAGATAGGGTGCCTGGGTGGCTCAGTTGGTTAAGCGACTGCCTTCGGCACAGGTCATGATCCAGGAGTCCCTGGATCGAGTCCCGCATCGGGCTCCCTGCTCGGCAGAGTCTGCTTCTCCCTCTGACCCTCCCCTCTCTCATGTGCTCTCTCTCTCTCTCTCTCTCTCTCTCTCTCTCTCTCATTCTCTCTGTCTCAAATAAAAAAAAAATCTTAAAAAAAAAAGATGTAGATACATGCTTCACCCATATGTATGATAAAAGGTTAAGATATCTTAAGCATAATCAAGTCAATCATTTTGAATCATCGGAAAAGGGAGAATAAATGCCAAAAGTAGAGAATGTAAGTAATGACATAAAGGATATAGATATGTTATTGCTTAAAACTAAAGGACTTTCATATGTTAAAACAAATACAAAAGAACAAAAAAATGACCAAAATGTAGCATGACAAATACCTGTAAAATTTTAGGCCACAATAAGACCTATCAAGAGCTATAGATTAATAATAAAACTATTAAGAGTTTTGTGGATGATGAAATGTAAAGTCTGTAAAAGGAAACTAACAGGAAATTTTAATCAGAAACAAAAAATTATTTATGTAACAATATGCTAGCATTTTATTAATTCCTAAACTTTGTAAATAATTATATCTGGTTTTGTGGAGGGAAGTCTCACTGCAAATATTGTCAACATTTTTGTAAGAACCAAACTGGGTAATATAAAACAAGAATTAAATATATACTCATTTCCTAAAGTTGAAAAATCTCTATCTTAATAAAATAATCCAATTTTTTTAATGAAGATGTTCACTGCAGCATTATTTAAATATCAAAAATTAGGAGACACTAGAATTTCTGTCAGTTAGTAAACAATTCATATACTCTTTTCTCTCCAATGAATACTGTGCAGCTAATTAAACATGGGGACTTTGGAAACTGATGTGGCACAAGTATTGTTTGACACAAAATTAAAAGAAAACAGCATTCTAAAATACATAGGTTCTGACTATAACTATTTAAAACTATTAATATTAATGAACAATGGATGAATACACCAAAATTATAACAGGTGTGATTAATTAAGTCATGATTAATTTTTTCTTTCATACATTGTTTTATGTGCTAATTCTGCCTTTATTATTAGATAAACAATCATAGGAAAACAGTTAAGGAAGATGGATGGGTAAGATGGATAAATTTACCTCCTTTTAATTTGGTTTTTCTCACATAGGTACACATACATGATAAGGTAAAAGTTTAATTAAAATTGAATTACAGGGCACCTAGGTGGCTCAGTCCGTTAAGTGACTGCCTTCGGCTCAGGTCATGATCTTGGAGTCCCGGGATTGAGTCCCACATCGGGCTCCCTGCTCAGTGGAGAGTCTGCTTCTCCCTCTGACCCTCCCCCCTCTCATACCCTCTTGCTTTCTCATTCTATCAAATAAATAAATAAAATCTTTAAAAAAAAATAATAATAATAAATAAATAAATAAATAAATAAAATTGAATTACAAAGCCGTGATCACCAAGACAGCATGGTACTGGCACAAAAACAGACATATAGACCAATGGAACAGAATAGAGAACCCAGATATGGACCCTCAACTCTAAGGTCAAATAATCTCTGACAAAGCAGGAAAAAATATGCAATGGAAAAAAGACAGTCTCTTCAACAAATGGTGCTGGGGAAATTGGACAGCTATATACAGAAGAATGAAACTCAACCATTCTCTTACACCATATACAAAGATAAACTCAAAGTGGATGAAAGACCTCAAGGTGAGACAAGAATCCATCAAAATCCTAGAGAAGAACATAGGAAGTAATCTCTTCAACATCAGCCACAGCAACTTCTTTCAAGATACATCTCCAAAGGCAAGTGAAACAAAAGCAAAAATGAACTTTTGGGACTTCATCAAGATAAAAAGCTTCTGCACAGCAAAGGAAACAGTCAACAAAACAAAGAGGCAACCCACAGAATGGGAGAAGATATTTGCAAATGACACTACAGACAAAGGGCTGATATTCAAGATCTATAAAGACCTTCTCAAACTTAACACCCCAAAAAACAAATAATCAAGTCAAAAAAATGGGCAGAAGACATGAACAGACACTTCTCAAAAGAAGACATACAAATGGCTAACAGACACATGAAAAAATGTTTATCATCATTAGCCATCAGGGAAATTCAAATCAATACAACATTAAGAGGGGCGCCTGGGTGGCTCAGTCATTTGGCGTCTGCCTTTGGCTCAGGTCATGATCCCGGAGTCCTGGGATCAAGCCCCGCATCAGGCTCTCTGCTCAGTGGGAAGCTTGCTTCTCCCTCTCCCACTTCCCTTGCTTGTGTTACCTCTCTCGCTGTCTCTCTCCCTCTGTCAAAAAAATAAATAAAAATCTTAAAAAAAAAAACACATTGAGATACCACCTTATGCCAGTTAGAATGGCAAAAATTGACAAGGCCAGAGACAACAAATGTTGGAGAGGTTGTGGAGAAAGGGGAACCCTCTTACACTGTTGGTAGGAATGCAAGTTGGTCAGCCACTTTGGAAAACAGTGTGGAGATTCCTTAAAAAATTAAAAATAGAGCTACCCTATTACCCAGCAATTGCACTACGGTGTATTTACCCCAAAGACACAGATGTAGTGAAAAGAAGGGCCACATGCACCCCAATGTCCATAGCAGCAATGTCTGCAATAGCCAAACTGTAGAAAGAGCCGAGATGCCCCTCAACAGACGAATGGATAAAGAAGATGTGGTCCATATATACAATGGAGTATTACTCAGCCATCAGAAAGGATGAATACCCAACTTTTACATCGACATGGATGGGACTGGAGGAGATTATGCTAAGTGAAATAAGTCAAGCAGAGAAAGTCAATTATCATATGGTTTCACTTATTTGTGAAACATAAGGAAGAGCATGGAGGACATTAGGAGAAGGAAGGGAAAAATGAAGGGGGGAAATTGGAGGGGGAGATGAACCATGAGAGACTATGGACTTCGAGAAACAAACTGAGGGTTTTAGAGGGGAGGGGGTGGGGGATGGGTTAGCCCGGTGATGGGTATTAAGGAGGGCATGTATTGCATGGAGCACTGGGTGTTATATGAAAATAATGAATCATGGGACACTACATCAAAAACTAACGATGTACTATATGGTGACTAACATAACACAATAAAATTAAATTAAATTTAAAAAATAAAATAAAATTGAATTACAGATTGTTCTTAATATAGTTTAGTTTTCCCAGAATTTGCTTTTATTGAAAAAATCCTAGAGTCAATTGTTGATTTTGTCTGCATTTCCCTCCTGAATTATTTTCCATTTAGTTAACAAAGAGGTGGATTTGTTGCTAAACCACCATTAAGAAGTTACTTAATTCAATCTGAAAGTATTCCTAAAGGGGACCAGTACTAACAGAGAGAAAGTATTGCTAGCATGATTAAAAAATTTTTTGAGGAATTGAAGTGTTTAGCCAGGCAGTGAGAACATTAATAATTTACAAAGTAAGTCAGCACATAAAGCCAAACGAGGTGACTCCCAACCACTACAGAATAAATCAAGAAACTTGCTAAGGAGATGTTGAGAATGCTGATAAGCTTCAAAATAATAGATTTTTTTGACCTCTCTAAGTAGTTGCCATATTTGATCACAAAATGAAAGTTCATGAGAAGTCTGTAAATTTAAAGCATATCTTTCTGTTCATAAAAAAACAAACAAACCATCAGTTATGGACTATGTACAAAGCCTAATCATATTCTTCAAAGAAAGAACATTAGATGGCACTTATTAATAAGATTACTTCTTATTACTAAGAAGATTATATACATACACACACACACACACACATGCACACACATACACATATAATTTGTTTACAGGTAGGGCATGAGATGTAACAGAATCTAAACTAAAGTAATTTAGTAAGTTTGAGTGAACAAATACATTTTTAAAGGATGCCAGGGGCTCAAATTTGAAAGGTTTTAATAATGACTATTTCATGACTATTCATTTTTCCTGAAGCCTGAACATAATTTAATTATAGTATGGAAATTCTCTGGGATCCCATGGTATACCATATTACTAAACAGCACAGAGCAACCATAAAGAGTCCCCTACTCAGCAAAAGAGCATGATTTATATGCCATCCAGATTTCGCTGACATCTCAAAATCTTGAATTGCAATAAATACAATAACATTCCAAAACAAATTGAAACATCCATCCCTATTAAATATGAATTTTTCTGGAGAAAGCAACATATTAAGTTGTTAGACATCTTAGATTCTCTCACGGTTTCTTTCAAGGGCATATCTACCAGGGGTACAATCCTGCAATTACCTGAATCCATGGGTGGGACCTCAGACAAAGTCTAACATCAGGGCTGCTATTTATTCAAATATATGTCTTCCTTTCTTTCGTAATTGTAGCTGACCAACTGGTTGACTACAAAAAGACAGATTTTCTGAAACTAAGTGCTGGCCAGTGGGATATAAGTGAGAAGTGAAAAGCAACAGCTTCTGTGAACATTCTTTGAAAGATGCTGTTTGCCTTTTGCCCATTTTTATGCTTTCCTTTCTGTATCCTCCCACCCAGAACTTAGCTATTGCTATTTTAGACAATGGTGCCAAAGGTCACACCGTAGAGATGGAAGAACTGTGAGCTATAAGGGACCTGGGTCCCTGAGGAATTTGTGGAGCCGAGACAACTTACTAACACTTAACCTCATATATATCTAGGCATTTAAAAAGAGAGAAATAAATTTCTGCCTTTCAATAACCATGTTATTTTAAGTTTGTGAAACTTACTGCCAAATATAATTCTATTATTTTACAGATGAGAACACAAGCCTGCATATACCAAGTGCCTGTAGAGATACACTTCTCAATACGGTAGCCACCAGCCACACGTGACCACTGAGCACTTGAAATATGTGTAATTCGAACTAAGATATATTATAAGTGTAAAATATACAACATAATATAACAAAACAATATAATAATATTTTGGACATATTATGTTATGTATACTACAAAAATCAAGTTCAAATAATGTGTAGGGTTTTGTGGGGGGGGGGTTGTTTTGTTTTTTTTTACTTTTTAAATGTGATTACTAGAAAACTTTGATTTTTTGTAGGGCTTACATTATATTTCTATTTAGCAGAGTTATTTTCAGCATTCCAAAGCAGACTAGCTATCTCAACTCCTGCCTCTCGGTTATAGACTCTTTTTGTCAGACCACACCACCTCTATTCTGTGGCAAAAGGTACAGTTGGGTTATGTTGGTGAATATCGTCAGGAGTGAGATGAGCAACATAAAAAACATAACTTCAACCAATTAAAAAATGGCCCAAATCAAAAGGATGGGAATGATTCTAAGAACATGTATATTTGTAGCATGAGATACAACCGGAAAGGTCAGATAGAGAAGCTGAGAGGATAAGCTTTCTGAGTTGGTAAAATTTTAAGTAATGACAATGTCTAGGAAGAATGGATGCATATGGCTTGCTCAGGTGGACAGGAGATAAAGATGCTAAGAGATGACATTGTCAAAAGATTTTTATAAAGTTCTGGGTTGACCCATTTTTATGTTAATTCTGGCAAAAATGTAAATTCCATTACTTCTTACCTTTCTTTTCTTTTAATTTATTTTATCATAGTAAGAACACAACATGAGATCTACTCTCTTAAATTTAAGTGTATAATATAGTATTGTTGACTATAGGCACAATGTTGTATAGCCGATCTCTAGACCTTACTCATCTTGTTTAACTGAAACTTTATGCCCATTGATTAGTAATTCACCACTTCCTTCTTCCTCCAGCAACCACCATTCCAGACTTTGGTTTTATGAATTTGACTATTTCAGATACCTCATATATGTGAAACATGCAGTATTTGTCTTTCTGTGACTGATTTATTTCATGTAGCATAATGTCCTCAAGTTTATCTGTATTATTGCATATTGCAGAATTTCCTTCTTTTTTAGAGCTGAATACCATTCCATTGTCTATAGGTATATATATATATACACACACATATATACACACATATTTACATGTACACAGATGCACGCACACGCACACACACATACACACACACACTATGTTTTCTCTATCTAACTGCTTCCTATTTTTCAAACTTAAAGCATATGCTATATCTTCTCGGACCTAGTAAAGTCCACTTTTTCACTCAATTGTCCCCTGCACACCTAAGGGGTTAGCATCCAAAACAGAAAAGACTGATACAACTTAATACCCCAAAAAACAAACAATCTGATTGAAAAATGGGCAGAGGATCTGAGTAGGCATTTCTCCACAGAAGACATACAGATGGCCAACAGACACACGAAAGGATGCTCAACATAATTTAATCATCAGGAAGATGCAAATCAAAACTACAATGAGGGGGGCACCTGGGTGGCTCAATTAAGTGTCCAATTCTTGGTTTCAGCTCAGGTCATGGTCTCAGGGTCATGAGATCAAGCCCCGCATTGGGCTCCACACTGGAGCCTGCTTAACAATCTCTATCCCTCTTCCTCTGCCCCCCCCAAAAAAACACAATGAGATATCATCTTACACTTGTCAAAATGATTAAAATCCAACAGACAAGAAATAACAAGTAATGGCAAGGAAGCGAAGAAAAAGGAGCCCCCATGCACCGTTGGTGGGAATGTAAACTGGTACTACCACTGTGGAAAACAGTATGGAAGTTCCTCAAAAAATTAAAAATAGAACTACCGTATATTCCAATAATTCCACTATTGGCCTTTTACCAAAGGAAGAAAAAAACACTAATTCAAAAAGATATATATACCCCTATGTTTATTGCAGCATTATTTATGACAGCCAAGATATAAAAGCAACCTAAATGTCCATCCATAGACAGATAAGAAAGTTGTGGTACATATCTACAATGGAATATTATGCAGCCATAAAAAAGATGAACTATGCCATTTACAACAACATGGATGGACCTAGAGGGTATTATGCTAAGTGAAACAAGTCAGACTGAGAAAGACAAATACAATATGATTTCACTCATGTGTGGAATCTAAAAAAAAAAAAAAAAACCAAATAAACAAATAAAAAGCAGAATCAGATCTATAAAGACAGAGAGCAAACTGATGGTTGCCAGAGGGAAGAGAGGTGGGAAGATGAACAAAGTGGGTGAAGGGGAGTGGGACATACAGGCTTCCAGTTATGGAATGAATAAGTCATGGGAATAAAAGGTACAGCATAGGGAATATAGTCAATGATATTGTAATAGTGCTCTATGGCTACAGATGATAGCTCCACTTGTAATGAGCATAAGGTAATGTATAGAGAGACATTGAATCACTATGTTGTATACCTGGAACTAATGAAACATTGTGAGTCAACTATACTCAGAAAAATTTTTTAATCTATATGATTTCTTATAGGACTTAACATGAAAATATTTTTCTTTGACAAACATGTTTTATGCCAATGCTTATATAAATGGAAAGGGCATATTTGAATAATGAAACTATTTAAAGCCTTTCTTTATGATAAAACTACATGGCAAATTTACCTAATTCTTCAATTTTTAAAGATCATTTAAAGAGTTTCATTGGACCACTTTGAAATTTTCCTATATATCACTGTACCAGTATGAAAATAATAGATTTAGTATATTTTATTCATTGTTATAGTAGGAAGTTATTATGTACATTATAAGCAAATACTTCTCTTATGTTACTGAAATTCTTGGTCCAAAGGGGGATTTTGAGAAAGAGAAATGGATAGATGGGTTTTCTCCTCCAGCAAATATTTTTATTTTGGACAGTTTTATTGCTCTGTATGCAATCATAATTTTTTTAAGTATTTTCCTGACCATAAGTAAGGAAGCTTTTGTCAAGCTTGATGTCATATCTCCTTTTTATCATGTTTATATTTTGAAAGTAATATTTTAATGCTGAAATCCCACTGGGCCAGTTAAAACTCTAGTAATTTACATAAAGCATCCAAAGCTATATGGGGAAATTTATAAAACTTTACATTGAACACACATACGCAAACAATCTTTTTTAATGTAAAAGAATAAGAAGTCAATAATCTACAAAACAGATAAATTTTAACTTTTACATATAAAAATTAAACAGTGTGCAGTAGATTAGCGTAGACCTACAGTTAGTATAGGATCGATATATGAGAACCATTGTCTCACATCAATATGTGTCCTATCTAACCTTTTTGCTATTTCCTGAGATGTTAATTTTTTCCCCATAATGGTCTAGCCCATTATATATTATCTCTGAAAAAAAAAATGTAAACTAGTAAAGACTAATTTTTTGTAGTTTATGTAACTACAGTCTAATATGTAAGCACTAACTTTCAAAAATATATTGGAATTTAGAACAGAGAAACCAGCAACAACATAGTTATTTGAGCAAATATGTGAGTAAACACATATAGTAGTCACTATAGTAGTGAGTAAACACATATAGTAGTCATCTGGCCCATGGATAGTTTACATTTCTTGAGACATATGTCCTCATTATATTAATGCCATTTTGATGTCAGTACATATTGGGAGAGAATAAATTCTAAAGAAAATATTTTCATAAATTAGATAACCATTAGTGTTTCAGAAGCAAAGTTATCCAATATGTACTGACATCAAAATGGCATTAATATAATAAGGACATATGTCTCAAGAAATGTAAACTATCCATAGGCCAGATGACTACTTTTACTAGATACTCCAACTCCATAACTAGATTCTATATAAAACACTTTTGTTGGCTTTGTTTACCCACAGAAGTAAGAGAAATATTGTATAAGGTAGGGAGATCAATGGAAAAAGTCAAGACCAGAAACTGGAGCTACTGATGAAAACACTTGCAAAGGAGCTGAGAGTAAGAAGCACATCTGGGAAAGACATCAGTAGACATACTGCAAAAAGATACACATTTGTAAAAAATAGCAATATAATTTTAGAAATAAAAAATAGGTGGCTTAAATTCCAATTTAGAGTTGAAATGAGACTTCATATACCAAAGACAAAGCTGAAAAAATTACAGAAAAGCAGAGAAGTGGGAGATGAAAGATGGTAAAGGGAAAGGAACAGAAACGTTAGCTTGAGGAAATCCTAGTAAAGACCTAGTAGGAAGCCCAGGGACATTACAGCTTGGAAATTTCCAAAACTGATACAAAGCATGAAGCTACAAGTACACTATCTAGTCATGATAAAAAGAAATCCACACTTACACATCTCATAGTGAAATTTCAGGACTCACAAACATATGCATACTCACCATCTTAGAGCAGAAATTAAGGACACCTCACACACAAGTGTCAGCCATCGACTCAGCAGCAAAAATGAAAGCCTAACAAAACCTCCAGACTGTATTTCTAGCAAAACTATCATTCATGAATGAAGTCAAAATAAAGATCATTGCAGATTAACAAAAGGTGAAAGCATCACCCATCCCAAGATGACCTAAAGGAACCTTTAAAGATACTCTTTGAAATGGAGAATATGACCCTGAAGAAAGGTTTTGGATAAAATAATCATGTACAAGGGAATCAGTTAACATGTAAAAAAAACTAAAGAAATGTTTTCTGCATAAAATACTTAACATAATGATACTGAATGGTTGAATGTTCAAAGAGCACAGAATTAAAAACTAGATAACATTAGCATATAATTTGGGGTGGAGTGTTCTAAAGTATATAGTAGAGAGTAGAGATTTGCTATAGAAGCAAATGGACCTACTCTTCTGTATTTATATGTTTAACAATTTTTTTGGGTGGATCTTCTGAACTTAGTACATCTCTATAATAAATTAACTTTTCCTTTTCTAAACTCTCAATTTGGTGAAGGCAGACCAGGCATAAATGAGATCTTTGAATCATTAACCCTGAATAGAGTACCTGGTAACGGATTGTAAACAAGATTCACTGAATTAATGAGTGAATAAAATGAATGAATAGTAAGCCATTTCTATACTATCACACAATTCAGTAATTTGTTTATAGAAACCATAAAGAATAAGATTGTTTCATTCACTTTATATAAAGAGTAAAGAATGTTTGTCATTTGCTTGTGAGTAGTGAAGTGGCATAGTGGATCTTGCACTCAGCTTGACCTCTGTCGATCTGGATTCATTTATAGTTCTGCTCTGGAAGTCACTGCAGGTCTCTGTGTTTGTTTCCTCATGTGTAATACAAGTAAGAGCTGACCTATACTATTCATAGAGTTGTTGTTATAAAAAAAAAAAGGATATGAAAAAGTTCAGGAAGTTATAAAAATACTAAAGATACTAAGTAAAGCATTATTATTATTATTCTTATACACAGAGATTATGTGTAAGAATACTTTTATCTGAGAAATCATTTTATTTTAATCATATTTAAATATCTTTTGTTTGTACTCTGATGAGAAAAAGTAATTATAGAAGAAAAATTTTAAACAAGGTAAGTATAAAAATGGGAAATTTAAAATTCACCTGACATCCAAATATACACTGATAACCATTAGTAATACTGATAATATTGTGGTTGACTTATTTCCTTGTACTGGTACCACTGTTACTACCATAAACATACACTTTTTTTTAATATATTTTATTTATTTGAGAGAGGGAGGGAGAGAGAGAAACAGCATGAGAGGGGAGAGGGTCAGAGGGAGAAACAGGCTCCCCGCTGAGCTGGGAGCCCGATGTGGGACTCAATCCCAGGACTCTGGGATCATGACCTGAGCCGAAGGCAGTCACTTAACCAACTGAGCCACCCAGGCGCCCCCAACAACATACACTTTTATACACAGTGTTGGAATTTATTATAATTATATACTTTGTGCTATGTATCACATATTTGTGCTCTGCTTTCTTTTTTACTTATTCTATTATGAGAAATATATCACAATCTTAAAATTTCTTGGCTCACGTTCTTTTTAAATGGCTAGACAACACTGCGTTAAAATGGAAGAGCCATAATGTATTTAACTACTCTTCTACTGGATATAGGTATTTTCCCAATGTCTCCTAATAAAAATAACACAAAAATAAATATTTATAGAATCCTTGTGTGAATCTACTCTTTTTTCTTGGAAGTAAAACAGAATAAATTTATTTATTTTTTCAAAAGTATAAATAGAACCTCAAAGTGTGTTGAGTAAATTTCCTTCCAGAAAAAGTTATCAAGGTAGCAGGCTATCAACAGTGTATAAAAGTGTCAATATAAATAATTTTCTTAAATGGCCAACTTTGAGTTTCTTGA
Organism: Eumetopias jubatus; assembly: GCF_037043125.1. Lineage (NCBI taxonomy): Eukaryota > Metazoa > Chordata > Mammalia > Carnivora > Otariidae > Eumetopias > Eumetopias jubatus. The sequence continues at coordinate 32,939,550 of NW_028274807.1, forward strand.
AAATGTAATCATGATTAAATTATTATATGATTGGTTATTAATGCTAAGATAAATATGGCATTATTGTATTGTACTACATTATAAGAAAGAAGCATATAGACCTTTTAATTTAACAGAGGTACTTGCTTGTTCTACTTGTATGTTCTAGTACTACTTGTATGTTCAGTACTACAGCTTAGATAAATATAGGAATAGTAGATGCATTATGGAATATTATGCAGTATATCCAGGAATAATGTGGGCATATGATATAGACGTGATGAACAATAAATTCTACAACTCTCACACAGATTTTTGGACTTCAGTCTCAGTACAGTAAAGCATTAGTATATCATATTGTCATTTTTATCACTGGAACTTTGCAACTAAATAAATATATTTTCCATTAGTTTGTTGGAGAAACAAACAAACAAAAGCAGACTCTTCCAAACTTCCTGACCATAACTGAAGCCAGTTTTGGATAATGTTTTCACTGTGGCATAGAAAATTAGAAAGAGTCAATCTGTTAATGGCAAACATGAAGATGTAGCAAACATAAATTCAGTTGACCTGGTTCTCAGCCAATAACACCAGCTGCACAAGAACTGAAAAACAGCAGGTGAAACTGATAAACCACAAATAATTTAATAACACAGCACGCCAATATAAGTGTATTCAGGTCTAAAATTGACTAGTTATTAAGGGATGTCTGAAGTCTCATGGAAATTTAAAGAAGACTCAGTATTTTGAGGGTGGAAGAAGAATGAAGTGGGACAAAAATTCTAATTGCAAGTAATAAAAAATGTAAATACTATCAGCAAAATGTACAGCTTAGAATTAAGGACAAAGAAGTGTGTGGATACCTCATTATAGAAATTCTGAGTCGGATTCAGTTTACTATTAATCAATTCATCATGCAGAGAACCATTTATGAAAAGGGTGACAGCTAATATCAATCAAGAAGCCTGAGGAAAGCAAGCTATAAATTTTGATTCCTTATCTTCAAAATAATAGTGTTAGAGTTCTCCTAAATATTTTCCTCTAGAAAGCATATATTGTTTCTATTTTAAATGTTAGCTATATTTTATTGGAAACCTTCTGAATGAAACTTTGAACTGCAGGATTTAAAGCTAAGGGTAGTTGCAAATAATTTATCTGTTTTACTTTTGCTTTCTCCTAAGAGGACACAGTTTTATAGAAAGCATCTCAATCTACTTATGTTGGGTATTCTGAGTTTTCTAAAAGACACTGAGAAAATGCACAATCTGTTCCTGCTAGAATGATTAAATGCCAGAGAAATGCATTTTAAGTTGAAAATCTTTAAAACTATAGAATTTGAACAATCTTGATGAGCTAGGAACACATATTGCAAAAAATAAACATTAACCAGGCATGCATGTTTGACTATGTCACTTCTGAATTCTCATTGCTTGAAATTAAAATGCATATATTTGAAAAAATAATTATAAAATAATTTAAGAAAATATTATTTCTTTCCTAAATAAGTTTATACAACTCTGTATACTCAAAGCAATGGTTGCATCCGTGGCAAAGTTATAATCTGCACTACAAAATTTCCTGTCAACTGCTATTGTGTGCTTATTTATTTATTTATGTATTTATTTTAGTAGGCTCCACACCCAGCAGGGCTCGATCTCAGGACCCTGAGATCCAGACCTGAGCCAAGATCAAGAGTCGGATACTTAATAGACTGAGTCACCCTGGCACCCCTATTGTGTATTTATTTGATGCACAGATGTTAGGGATGTGTGTTCAGTTATTTCCCACCTTATAGCCATACTCTACTGCAAGTTTAATGAAAGAACAGCCACAAATAATTATACTAGATCATGTGTTTTGCGTGCGTGCATTCATGTCTCTTTGTGTGTTTCTGTATGTTTGTCTGTCTTATAGGTTAAATGGGAGGGAAATAAAAGGAGAATGGAATGAAAGTCAATGCCTTTTGACTTTTGGGCACTTTCACCAATTCTTAAAGGAGCTACAGGATAAAATGAAACATCAAATAGAGAGAGAACAAAGAAAAGAATAAATTGGGAGTGGAAGTGGAGAGGTCAAGGAGACCAGGGAATGGGAGGAAGAAGGCAGACGAAAGGCAGATGGAGAGCGCCAACAAATTTGAACTGCTTACAAAGGTCTGCTGATAACATCATTTTATTACTAATTTCAATGTATTTTATAAAAAGAAATTCTGATATTCAAAAAACTGCCTTCGGGGTGCCTAGGTAGCTTGGTTGGTTGAGCACTGTACTCTTGATCTCTTGATTTTGGCCTATCTCGGGGTCATGGGATTGAGCCCCCTTTGGGCTCCATGCTCAGTGGGGAGTCTGTTTCTCTCCCCCTCCCTCAACCCCTCCCCCCCAAATAAATAAATCTTTAAAAAAACACTGTCTTCATTTTACATGCATTAAATTTTCATTACCCATAATGACTAGAACCTATTTTAAGGCAATAAATACTGTAATTACTATTAAGTACAGATATCTTCCAAATTTCTGTCAACACTTAAACAATTTAAGCATTGAAATAGAATATTTTCCAACAGTGTATGCCCCTTCTAAAATGTATCCAGCTCTATGACATTTTAAACTCTGCTAAATGAGAGAATTGTCAGAGAAACCATGGAATTTTTCTTTCTCTCTGTGACCAGAGATAAACTAAATCTATCAGCAGAAAATTTTTTACAAAAGCATGAAAAATAATTTCCTGCACTTAGTTGTGACATGAGGGGTATTAAATTGTACCAGGGAATAAATAACCATAAACTACATGCAAGAAAGAATATTCTAACAAGCTGTAATAGGATGTGTTCCCATTCTTTGATTTTTCTTTCCATTAACTATATCATTATGGTGTTATAATCATCTATTGGTCACAGTGATAAACCATTGTGTAATTATTTATCTTTCTCCACACTGTGTCTAAAGAATAAAAGAAACAAATAAATTGTATATGCTAAAGATGCGCAATAACCTGCCGCTACCACCAATATAAGGTAGGCATGTCAACAGAAAATGTATTTATTGAAAAAGTTTAAAAATAAAATTTAGAGATATTCTTATTAATCAGTACAAGGAACATAATGGCATTTCTCTAAATAAGTAATAATGTTGCATTTCATGGAAGAGCTAATGAAATTTTATATTTATGGCTAAAACTCCAAGCTGCCGTTAATATTTCTCTAAAATTAATTTCAGCTAAAAGATTCTGTAAACTGAATATCCATTAATTTTGTATCGGTCACTTGTTGAACTAAAAGAAATGCTGAAGCAGAAGGTATTTGCACAAAGAAGAATATTGATAGCTACCGCAGCAAGCATAAATAAGAGTGTCTTGCTGAATGTATGTGGAAAATAAAGACATTATTTATACTCAATGGCAGGTCCGGAATGGTTTTTGGCAAGAAAAGTCAAAAAGAGATGATTTACGGGCTTCTTTAAGAATTTAAGTAGAGTTCTAAGGAACTAGTGTAAAATGAATTAGTTGGGGCAACACGATAAAACATAGGTAGAAAAATTCTACTTCTTTTTCATGAGAATGTCTGTACATGCACAATTATGCCAAAGGAGACTACTATCTCAATGACATCAATTTAGGTCCTTTTTATTGAATGTTTATTTTCTATGAAAACTATTTTTGGAAAAGTTAAATCATGTCCCACTGATATATTAGACAACAATGATTAAATCTCCCTGAATCAGATAAAAGTTTTCGGAAATATTTAGGTCATGCAATAAATGTCAAAACACAGTCTATTTTTATTAATGCAACCCTTTGAAGGAATAAGCTTTCTATAAAATATGTAAATACGATTGTCTTCATATAATGCTAAAACAGAAGCATTATCCAATGTAAATGGGGAAATGGTACTGCAGTCGACCGCAACATGTAGTTCTAACCTTTCTGGCAGCCAAACTAATAAAGGGAATATGAAGTTTTGAGGTTATGTAGCTTTCATATCATATTACAAAAACACATGAAATCAAGTAGAGAGAAAAAACTGTGTTAACTCTAATGCTAAGAATTTACTGTACAGTTCTTTCAAAAGGGAAAACAATGTAGCATAATAATTAATATTTGCCAAATGCCTTATACAAATCATGTTCTCACTAAGTTTATATTGAGTAAAATATATACTTTTGTGGTTTATTAAAATTACTGGTAGACCAGAGACACTTCTCAGAATGAGCCTCTGTTTTTCTCCTTCTCTCTCCCTCTCCTTCTGCCCCTTCCCCACCCTCCCTTCCTCTCTCTAAAATAAATAAATCTTTTTTTAAAAATGTGTTATACTAATATAATCTGTAGTGGCTATTCTGCAAAGAAGGCCCTCAATGAATCAGACTTCCCAGTATTCATAGCCTCATATAGACTCCTCCCATATTGAATCTGGGCCATTGGAAATAATATTAGGTCATGTGGAGCTTTGTAGCTTTAGCCCTGGGTCTTGTGAATCCAGGACCTTCTTGAACACTCCCTCTCAAAACTTAGTGACCACAGGGCAGAGAGAAACCGTATGTAGGCACTTTGGTTGTCGGCCCCAGATGAGCTGCCCACTGCCAACATTAACTGTCAGTCCTGTCAGTGAGGCATCTTGAACAATCAGTACATATGGGCCTTCAGGTAATTGTGGTCCCAGTTTACATCTAACTGGGACCTCATGAGATACCCCCAGAACCATTCAGTTCAGTCGAACCATTGAACTAAGAGATATGATAAATTGTTTTAAGCTACTAGGTTCTTGGGTGATTTATTAGACAGCCATACATAACTGGAGAAATATTTCTCTTAATGCATTAAGTAACAAAATCATGCAGTGTCTAATAACCTCAGTGATTTCCAATCAGTGGTGAGCATAGAGTATATTCCAGATTTTGGTTACATCTCTAGTGTTCTTTAGAAATATTGGGGATTTCCATTAAAGCTAAAGTCACAAATACTACCATGCAGTATTCTGTATTATTGTTCACATAAATAATTAAGGAAGTGATAAATTTAGTTAGAACTTTGTAGAAATAAAGATGAACCTTTTCTTTCCCTTATCCAAGTTCATGGATTCTATTGAATTTGAAGCATGATTGTGGACTCTAAGTTAAGAATGCCTATGCTAGGGGCACCTGGGTGGCTCAGTCATTAGGCATCTGCCTTCAGCTCGGGTCATGATCGTGGGGTCCTGGGATCAAACCCCGCACTTGGCTCTCTGTTTGGCGGGAAGCCTGCTTCTCCCTCTCCCACTCCCCCTGCTTGTGTTCCCTCTCTCGCTGTCTCTCTCTCTCTCTGTCAAATAAACAAATAAAATCTCAAAAAAAAAAAAAAAAGCCTATGCTAAACCATTATTTTGTGATGCCACAATTTGAAGAGAAGTACTCTTATTCATAAGCACTGCTTTTTCAAATAGGGAAACAATTGCAATAGGGTAACTGATCCAAATTTGAAGAAAACTATGAGACCACTGTTTAGGACTTTAAAGAAACCTAAAAACATAATCTCTTATTATGAATTCCTCCCCTCAAAAGCTCAGGAATATTTAATTGAATCAGCAATTCAAATATTAATTTGATAAGTAGGCAAATATCAAAAGTTCTAGGTTAGACGTATTATTGTAGCCAAACTTAACAAAAATTCATTTGGTTATCACACATCCCTATGCTTTTTTCCAGGCCGACTTTCAAATTTTACCAAAATATATCCCTGAAAATATTAAATGACACAGTATCTTCATCACTATGCCCCAGAGGTTTAACCTTTTTTTCCCTACTTAGTTGATATGCACAATGACAAAGATGGTTCATTTGGAATGCTGAATCTGATTAGTGGCATAAACCTGGAAACATATGTTAAGGATGTGAAGACTAGATCAGGTTCCCAGGGAAAAATAACAAAATGAACCATCAATAATTTCCATGTGTATTGGAAGGGTGGGGGGTGGAACCTTTCACAGAATTCCCATTGTTTAAAAATATGAAAATTAAAGTCACCCCGCTAAGAAAATTTATCAAGGAAAAGCTAGCTTAAGATTGAATTGAACACAGACTGTCAGTAAACAACGATTCTAATGTTCTTTCTATAGCCTTTAATCAAACACCTACAAATTCATAATCTTTGCAGAAAAGAATATATTTTCAAGATAAGATTAAATCAATGAAAATGAAAAGGAAACCTAATTTTCTATTGTTATTCATTAGGATAGTGGACTACAGGAAACTTTTTTTAAAGTAATATTACAGAGTATTTCAAAGAACCTAGAAAATACGATGTTTTTGGAAAACCAATTTAAAATGTTAAAAGCTACAGATAAAGATTCAGCTCATCTTTTCATATATATCAGCTCAAGTATCTAAGAGAAAACTACAAAATAAATTGGCCTCCATGCCTTTTCCAAAATCTAATTTTGCTGTCAAAGAATTCAATTCATTCTCTCCTATCTTCCCCCAATTTCCAAGTTTCTGAACTATCATTTTATTAAACATTTCATTTCCAATTGACGAGCTAAAAGCAATGATGCCTTTTGCACAAAACGAGTTTACTAAATAAATTTTGCTAGTGGTTTCCTCTTGAGTTCCACAGGCATTCATGGAGACATCATGGTTCAACAGCCAACCATTGCTTTTAGCCAACATTTTGCTCCCCTGAGTGGCTGGTCATTCAAGTTCATTATTACCATCTTCAGAAAAAGCTCCTGCTATATACTGAAAGCCCTGACTTCTTCTTGGTCAGAGATAATCTCCTATAGTTTTCAGAAGCAATATTAACAAACCTATTACAGTCATTTAATCAGCAGGTGACTTTTGTTTTTATCATTTTGTTTGTGTGGTCTCCCTTTCTACCATCATTTTATCTTTTCATTTCCATTGTCTTCGTCACACACATTTTGATGACTTACATAGTTACCAAAGTGCTTGAGAAAACAGCATATACACAAGTGAATAACAACCCACCATACATTTAATGATCTGGATTACCATGGATGCCATGTAAAGGTCACCTATGCCCTGAGTCTGGAGAGCAGGCGCCCGCAGCTCTGTTTATAATCATCATGGGTACTGTGCACAATACTGCATTTGACATGTAGTTAATTTATTTTTAAAAGATAGTGATACTTAATGGAAAATGTTTAATACTTTGAACCACCATCCATAGCTATTTGGGGGAATATAATTAGTATTATTGGTTTTCCTTTTTGAAAGAAAAGCCACTCTACACCAATACCTGACCCCCACCGTTCTCCTGGCAATGATGAGACGTACAGGGATTAAACAGATGGAATGTATTATGAGATGACCTTATTTATGACCTAAAGGCATCCTTCTTTCCCTTAAAGGCATCCTTCTTTCCCTTGGGATCAAAGGTGAAGTTGCTTTCCATGTTCTTTGTCCTGAGGCATAGTCTATGAACTCTGACACATTTCTGCTGAATTATATGATTGTTTTGAAATGGCAGTTGATGTTCCCTCGAGACTGTACTTTAATCAAATTCATTTCAATAAAAAAAAAAGAATCCTGGAATAGCAAAACAAAATGACAATATTTTATAGGCAATAGAAGATCAAATGCATATAATACTTACCAGATCCTTAAGATAAATTTATAGGTGAATGTTAATTAGCCCCCCTCTGCTAAAAATAGGTCTTTCCAACTTTCTTAAGAGAATTGGACCTACTGTCCAGTACATATGCTGTAACTACTTTATGGATTTCACATTTAGATAATATATTAGTCATACTGAACTTCATTGTTTTAGATATTTTGATTCTTTGGCATCTATGTTAAGGCATGACTATTCCATCAAAATCATATAAAGAACAATTATATTTTACTCACGCAGCAAAAAGCAAAAGAAAACTGTTCTCAGTAATATGAAATTTAATTAAACCTTAAAAAGTAATTTTAAGGCTTTTCTCTATAAGGTTTAGTTTTTATGATAAATATTTAAGTTTAACCTTTTGTAGTATAACCATGTTCAGTTAGAAAATCAATTATTATACAGTAAATATGATTTAAGATACTCTAATAGTAACAGATGTACAGAAGTAAAGCATTTAACTACCTTTTATAGATTAAAAATTAGTTTTTTTGTAAGATCTCTCTCATAATGCCTATGTTATTCTAATGAATTCTACTAATAAAGGATCTTTGTTTAAAATGTTCTAGATCTATGGTCATCTTTTATAATTCTCCATTTCTACTATTGTTTTTTTATGCATGTCACTAACATTTGATACTACTTCTAAAGCTTAATTCCAGACCTCCATGCTTGTTATATCAATATTTAAAATTTCTTCTTTTAGTTCATCTCCCTGACTCTAGGGAGGGCAAAGAATAACCTTAGAACTATTAAAAATCCCTTTAAAGTTTTTATTTTATTTTCCCAGTTGGTAGACTGAGTCATAGGCAATCAAGAGACTCAAAACTCATTTTACCTTAAGTATATGTATTAGGTCTTTGTATTTTTGCACTTCTGATCTATTATGTTTCTATCTACAGTGGGCAGTATCTGAAATGGCCCCCAGTAATCACTGCCTCCTGGTGTTCGTGGGCTTGTGCAATTCCCTCCCCTTGAATAACTTGCTTCCAATCAATGAAATGTGGCAAGGTTGAAGTGATGGCATGGCTGTGAGTAGGATACAAAAGACTGGGACTTATATCTAGCCAGCAGACTCTTCTTATTGCCTTCTTGGCTTATATGCTTGGTGAGGCGATCAGCCATGATAGAGGGCCCATACGTTAGGGCAGCCTCTAACCAATAGCCAATAAGAAACTAAGGCCCTTAGTCCAACATACCTGCCAACAACTATGTAAGTTGGCTTCGAAACTAAGGTTTCAGATGATACCCTGGTCCCAGCGGACACCTTGATTGCAGCCTCATAGGAGACCAAGAAACAGAAGACCAGCTAAGTCATGCCCGAATTCCTGACCCCCATAGTGTGTGAGGCAAATGAGTGTGCTTTAAGCCACTAAATTTTGGGGATGCCTCAGTAGATAAAATACAGTCCACTAGACTTTATTTACCTTCACATTTCCTGAAACTTTTCAAAAATCTGGAGTATTTCTACCATCCCACACTGAATTGATAGAACCCTTTCAATATCAGTCTATACCCTCCTTCCTTGCTAACCCAGATTCCAATTTTGCTTTGGTTATCATTACCTCATGAACTCTAGGAAGATGATTCCTTTTCCAGTACCCTAGGGTTGAATCACTATTAACCTAAAACAATCACTGGAGACGGTTTTTCCTTGCCAGTGACAGATCATGGGTGTATGGTCCAATCCTTGCCAATGTAATCTGAGCGTAAGTCAACTAGAGAGTTTATAGGAATGGTTTGCCAATACAATGAAAAAGGTACATGGGAAGAAACACTTCTCTTCTTACTTATATCGCCAGTCAGGCAGCTATTGTGCAACCAGGAAGAGAGCTACTGCCATTTTAGGAGTGGTAGAAAAAAAGATTAATGTCATACTTATAATGTGATGTTGTCACGTAACTAAATTCATCATCCTAGAATTACCCTGCCTCCAGTCTTTTATTTTGTGTGGCACAATTAGGCTAATTTTATATGGGTCTTCTGGAACCTGCAGTTAAGAGCGTCCTTACTGACACTTGCTAAAATGTAGGACATTTCGCTGATAGTAAATATATGTAGTTTTTGTTCATGTCTCAGGACAGACTAATAGTCTCCTTTGCAGCTTTGATCACTTAATACAGTCAAGCTTACATACAGATACCTGTCTTGCAATTCTTTTTCTAAAACAAACAAACAAAAAAATCATACCTAGCACCATTTGCAACTCTGGAACTTTAAGAGAATCTCATGCGCAAAAAAAAAAAAAAAAAAAAAATCAGGAATGGAAGGCTAAGCTAAAACAAGAAACTGGCAGCCTTTCTCAACTAGGCTCCTCATCTGAATTTCAGGGCACAATATGTGATGGGAATGACTATTTTATCAATTCTGCAGATGGTACATAAGCATTGCACAACTGCGATTCTAGGAGAGAAGTTAATTCATTATAGACAAGGGGTGCCTTCAGGCATTTGGACTTAAATCTCTCCTGGGACACCAGTTGTGAGAGGATGATCTGGTTGCTAATCCCATACTTCTTCAGCTATACTTGTTCCCCTCCTCCCTGACCCTCCACATCATCTATTTTTCTCGAACAAAACCTGTAACCCTGAAACATTCCAGATCCCTCTGTCCTCTGAATCAGACTTAAATAATATTATGTAACACAACCATCTTTCCCAAAACTATCTTTTTGTAATGACATCATATAGGGATTCTAATGTATAGTATAATGCCTGACATATATTAGTATTTTAATGAATGCTCAATGTTGAAATTTGAAAAAAGTCCAGCTTGTGCATTAGTCCATTATGATTATGGCACCGTTCAAATTCTAAACTTCTTCTAAATAAGAAAGGATAAACTGATTTCATGATACACTAATCTAGTATCTTATTGTTATTATGTAGTTTACCTTTAAATTAGTTTGTTGATATTATGTCTGAAAAAATGGCCTTTCACAATATTCCATTCTGTTTGCCAACATCAAGGCTTTGATGGTGTTTTTAATTAAGCCAGATATATTTGTGCTCATATTTCTTGCAAAGGAAAAATACATTTTTCAACTGATATCCAATCCTATGAGAATGATATATACACAGAGAGTAAAAGCCATACAGGGAATGTCTAAAATTAAAACTTCAGTACTTATGTTTATATGTGTGTGTGTGTGTGTGTGTGGTGAGTGGGGAGACTAATAAGGACATTTCAAATGCAAATTCAAAGAGCGCTGTGTGACACGGTGTAAACTCCATCTCACAGTCTTAGGGTTGACTAATTGAATTACCATTGATAAGATGTCACTTCAAGAGACATCTCTGCAGTGAAACGGGAGTTTGCTGTAAATGACCTGTCATTAAAGCCATGGGTAATGTTCATGTCTAGACTGAATTAAAATGCACCTACTAGCAATGTGCTCAGGAGGAGTTAAACCAGCAAGGATGAGAACTCAGTGTCCATGATCCACTAGAGAATTATGCCTCAGGTGCTATGTTAATTTACTTGCTTGGCAAACATTAATTGAAGCCAATCAATAAACCAGGTAGAAAAGCTGGGAATTGCAGCTACATTGCTAACTATATCCAGACATATTTTTACATCAAATATGTGGAATATTAGTTTTCAGTTTTTAATTATATCAGTGAAGGTAATATAACTAGTTCTCATGTAATTTTCAAACAAAAAGTAGTAATATTGAAATTGCAATTCAAAGACCTGGTTTTTAAACAGAGTTTTCCCAATTGTTCCATATTTAGCCAGGAACCACTTAGATAACTAAAATTCAAATTTAACTAGTATATAATATTATTCATCAAACCCACATTTTTATTAAGTACCTACTTTGTAAAATGATACCGCAAGTGTTTCTATGTCTATGCTGGATTTGGGCCATTTTGCTATTAAAAAAAAAAAATCAACTAACTACACAGACAGATAACAGAATTTTCTACAACCTGCCTCAGTAGCAAGATATAAAAACCTTTTCCATAAAAGAAAATTTTATATATTTTAATCCTTCACACTGGGGATTTAATTAATTAATCCCTTAAACTGGCTCGCCCCCTTTTCTGCATATCTCAGTAGAGATATAAAATACTGACCACGATTTTTCCTACTAACATGACTAACATGCGATACACAGGTCCTGTTACAAAGAAAATAAACACATTTTCAAAATGGATTTTAGGGACAATACATATTATCTATAAAAAATTAGTAATATATTTATAAAGCAAAAATCTATTTATTATAGCATGCTTTTAGTTGTAAATATATTTTATAATTGCTGAGTCACTGCTGGGCTATTGTTTCTTTCACTAGCTTCAAAATTAAAAAGAATAATCATACCCCAAGTGCTTATCACACTCAATACACAGCTACATTCAGGAGGATTCTGCGATGTCAGGAGCAGACGATATGCCAATCCTGGGTTGCCACTTAATAAAGAATACATATACACTTAATGTCACAGCTTTGAACATTCTCAATTATTTTCATCTATCTTCCTATCTATATTAATTTCATTATATCTCCTCTGGCCTTAATATTAACCTTTATTATTAACTGAGGAGGACTAAAAAGGTGAAAATTTTCATTAAGAAGGTGAAAAATTTATAAACCAAGCATGACAAACTAATTATTTAAGAATAAGTCAAATTTTAATATTTTAAAACATATCCAAATTGTATTACCTCCAAAATATGACTGCATTTCCTCATTTTGGTGTAAAATATATAGACATAAAATGTCTATGTATCTTATAAAATCATTTCTCTTATCTAATTTCAATAGCACAGGCTTTTAAAAAAAACTTCATTTCAGTCACTTGAAATTGTTTCCAGTTAAAAATCATGATTTAACTGATTTTTTTTTTTCCAAATTGTATATGAAGCCATTTGGTGAAAATCTTTACATAGCAAGTTTTCTTCCAATGAAGCACTGTAATTTGGCATGATTTCCTTTATTTCTGACTGAAAAGCTTCATAAATTATATGAGTAATATGAAATAGTGTCATCTTTTTTTTTTTTTAATTTACCAAACTGGGTGAAATGTTAAAGTACCTAAGAAATATATCATCAAAGGATGGCCATATTTATGCATTAAATATCATTTCAATTTCCATCACACTTTTTGCAGAGTCCATCTTATTTGGGATGTTGGAATTTAATCCTTAATGAATAATCATATGTTGCTCTTAGTTTTCAACACTTGTGTTATGTTATTGTTATGTGTTATTTCTGAATACCTTTTTTTTTTTTTACCAATTCTTAAAGAAATATCAATTATTTTGCTTCTTTGTTACAACTTCCTTTTAACAGAGAGTCAGATTGCTTTCTCCATCCACTGTGTAATTCTAACAGCATTGCCTGGCTGGGGTCTAGGGGATTAAGTCAACTTGTAGCTGAGGAAAAAGGGAGAGGTTATGAGTGAGGGCCACACTCGACATGCAATTTCCTGGCTGGAATGAGCTCTTCATGAATTAGAGTGTATGGAAATTCCTATAAAGCTAATTAAAATTCCCATATTAGGTAAAAGGGCACAATTAAGACTTGTTAGTACAGGTCTCTTTGAGAAAAACAGTCCTGCTTAGAGAAAAATGCCTTATTAGTTTGACATTGACTCCTTCCAATCCTTAGAAGAACAATATTTCAGTAAATTAGAACAAACTCAGAAGGCTATTTCAGATTTATATCCAAGGCTGATCCTGGTATTTCTCTCATTTTCAGTAGCCCCAGGTTTTTCCTCGTAATTTGCTTTTCATTTTGTGTAGCATCCTTGTTGAAATTATGTCAAGTTTTATTATATGAGAGAGAGACACTGTGGAGAAGGGACTATGTGCACAAACCGTCTGCCACGGGAAAAGAAAGGTTGGCATTTGGCTGTCTGCTAACTAATTAAATGTCACTGAGTCCAGAGGCTAAATATGCATCAGTTGATGATTTGGTAGATTTTACTGCTGCATATGTAGATTTAATTATAGTGATTGAAATTAATAAAGTGGCAGTACCTCCCAGAAACATATTTTATGACCCATGATTTCTCTATGAAAGAGCTTGCTAACCATTGCCCTTTACACAATGTTATACTTTGCTAAATTCATTAGAGAGACAATTAGAGAACAAATTAACAAGCATTCACCTGTGTATTATCCACATAGACAATCTTCTAGTTGATCCAAAGTTAACATTTTTGTTCCTTCACCTAGTAGGTGTCAAGTATCCTCCCCTAACTATTATGATTTGGAGAAGTCTTCCTAATATATATTATATCTACATATATATATATATTATCATATATACCATAATCCAGGAAATTTCATCCTTCTTCCTCTAGGGTGTATATAAACATAGGTGTTTTCTTACAGTCATATTACCCAAATGAAGGAGGGGAAGGTAGGATATAAAGAGCATCTCCTTCTTAATTATCTTTGCTGTTTTAATCTTCTATTAGAAGTGATAATCAAGAGTCAACAATAGATGTCTCTCACTTTGCCAAAATCACGGATATGTACTTCCTGTGTAATTCTATTGTCACCCAATAATCATTCATTCTAACGCAAAAATAAACAGTGATGTATATAATCTAAATTAGTGATTACCCATAAACAATTTATATTTGAATTTGGTATTCATTTCATCCATTTTGTGATATCTACAAAGCAAGTTTTACTCCCCAACTCCCCACCACCTGCACCCCAGTGATGGCCAATAGGGAAATTTAACCTGGAATGTATAGATTGGTCCAAAAAAGAGCTACTAGGTAGATACATTTGATCTGAGAATGTTTTTTTCAAAACACAATTTCCTTAAAGTGAATAGAAATGAGCAAATCTCTAACATCTGGCAGAAGCATGTATCAAATGTCCTGTTCTTCCAAAGACCGGCAATTGGAATGATGATTTGTAATCACTGTGGAAATGTCTGTTTCCTATATTCAAAGTTAGGTCACTTCCTCTTCCATATTTTACTGTCAGAAAACGCTCTATACTGGTGATTTTTAGAACAACAGTGATATCCCTTTTGCATATTTTTCCTTCTTGAATATGTCTTTGTCTCTTGTGAGGCGAAACTGTGACTTCAGATACTAATGAAAGAAAGTAATATTTTAAAAAGTGTGTGTGGGAAGAGCAATGAGCAATGTCTAAATGCCTATGATTTCTGCTAGTCTACAATCAGATGCTTAGAAAGACACAGGGCAATTAATTATATGTTATTTCAAGGGGCTCTTTCTCTTTTGCGACAAAAGGTATGCATCAGTATCATCTGTAGAGCATCAAAAATAGGTCCCTGGGTTCATTGGACCTACTGACTCAAATTCTCCAGGGCTCAGACAAGCTCTGGGTATTTAAATTTTAAAAAACGTGACCAGGTGATCTGGATGCTGACCCCTGGTTAGAAGCCCTTGTATTAAAGTAAAGGGGAGATGAAGCAAACAAAATTCCCCAACACTTTCCATCCTGAAGCATCCTAGTTGCTGCAAAGTCTATAATCCCTGCCACTTTCAAAAACCAAAGCAAACAAAACCACTACATATCCTGTAGGCCTAAATATTAGCCAGACCCATTCTACAAGCTAGATTGATGTACAAATTTTCCAAATTGTTATATGAGAATATAATGTAGATGGAGCACCCAGCACACCCAAAGGACACAGGAATTACAACTTCTGCCTACAGGGTTTCTAATGTGGATGTTGTTAATAAAATTCAGCCTTGATAATGTATAAAGTATAACAGTTCAGCTGTTTAGAAAGCAAATATACCGATAAAACAAAATATTTTTAATCTTAGGAAATCCCTTAGGAAACAGAAGTAACAAGAAATCAAAACAAATATTTAAAATTTGAGACTACATCAGCTGTTCGAATGTAAATACCATATATATTTAAAAATTTCACAAAGTTACATAGACAAAAATAAAAATGTCAGTATTCCTTATTTAAAATTGTTACTTTAAAGAAACAGTTATTTTGTGATAAGGAAATAGAACTAGTCCTCAGACACAAAAAAGGGGCCAAAGTAGGTCCCCATGGGCATGTGCACGCATACACACATACACACACACACACACATACCAGGAAAGGTTTTCATATAAATATTCTGCCATGATTATACATACCCTTCCAAACCTCAGCTATCTCTCCTCATTCTCACCTAAACATGTCAAGAAGGTTTTCCACTCTTAGGGTCTACTAGTCACAGATTTGAACCCATCTCCATTTTCTCTGCTCCCCTGTTGCTCCGTGAAAATCTCCATCTATGGTCAAGAACTTTCCTTATTTCAAGTGCAATAGCCACTTTTACTCATTGGTCTTATTTCACAGTTCAGAAAGAGCTGACAAACTCTCTTTGACGTTGGTGACACTTATCTATGTTTTCCTTTTACCTTTCTCCACTCAGTCTAAAATTCTAGCCATCCCTGAAAAATTGATAATCCTCAAGATTTTCTTCTTGCTTTCCGTTTTTCAGTTTACATGGTCCTCCCAAGCTAGTGCTTCCATTTTCATGGCTTAAATGGCCGCATCTATGCTAAAGACTCCCAATCTGTGCCTCTTTCCCATATCTCCATGACGAGCTTTGGACCCACACAGGCTACTATCCACTGAACATCATTATCTCCAGAAACCAAACCATCACCGGCACCATCTGACCAGCACCCCTCATCCCAAATAGTTAAAAACAAACAAAAAATCTGTACACCCCTATTCCATGAATGTCATCCTCCATGGAGTTGCTTGATTCAGACAACAGAGTGTTATTCTTCCCCATCCCCAATCCAATCAATCTGCAAGAACTACAGTTTCTACATCTTAAAACTCTGAAATGATTTCACCCTCTCCCCATTCTTCCACCACCACCTCATTTAGACTACCATTATCGGCCCAAATTACTGCAAGAGCCCAATTATCTCCTTATTGTCTACATTTAGACCATAACTTTAACCCTACTTTAGAAAAACTTTCTCATATGCAAATAGAATCTTATATCCACTACATTTAACCTTACATTTAGAAAAACCTTTAACCTTACATTTAGAAACACTTTCTCTTATGTAAACATAATCTTATTCCCACTACTATTAAGATGTTCTTGTCAAGGGGGAAGCGTGATAAAATTTGCCCTGAGGAGAAAGACCCAATACTTAGTCACCTTGAAGAATTCTCCATAGACTCACCTCTTTGCAGCTTCATTTTTTCACAAAACTTTTTGCACCTCCTTTCCCTCACTTACCCACCCATAGAAGCACTCACTTGTTGCTAAAAGCAGGCTGAATTGGATTCAAATCCTGAAGTGTACTTTGTTCTTTCTTAACTCCAGACCACTTTTTGTACTCCCGTAGCTGGATCCCTCCTTCCCATCATCCTTCTTTCAGACACCCTCTTTAACCAACCCCAATCATGATATAGGATTGTTTTCTCTATACTATCATATTCTTTGTATTACCCTATTATGTTATTTATCACACTGCTTCGGACTGTGTGTTTATTTTCCTGTGATTTCCATTATCGCATATTCCCCTTGAAAGCAGAAGCCATAACCATTCTCACCTGTGCCCAATTCCTAGTTTCCCCTCCCCCCACCATAGCCCTGGTCTACCCAATCACCTTATAGTAAGATCCACTATCATCAACTTCATTTAATCCTTCTTCTATTTTATTTTTAACGACTTTATTCTGAATCCTTCCTCTTAGTTTATAAATATACACAACTGTCTCATTAAAAAACATACAAACAAAACAAAATACATACAACCCAGTGCCCCTCTCTATACCACCAATCTGCTAAGCTTCATGAAATTTTTATTATAATACTGGTTATCTCTATTTTTTTGTTTGCTTTACATTGAATATCTGTCTGGCTGTAATTTTACTTCCACCTTCTTTCCAACACTGAAACAGTTTGCAAAAAGTCACAAACTGCCATTGCCAAATGCAGTGAGCATTTATATGCAGTACTTTGGCTATCATCCCTGAACCTCTTTCTTAGACAGTATTGAGAGGCTCCACTGAACTCCTGCCTTCTTACTTATACCTGAGAATAGGGCTTAGTTAAAAAATAAAAAAAAAAAGAAGGAAGGAAGGGAGGGAGGAAGGAAGGAAGGAAGGGAGGGAGGGAGGGAGGGAGGGAAGAGAAAAAAGAAACAAATCTCTTGCTCTAAATCAGCACTTCTCAAATTTTAAAGTGTATACACATCACCTGGGGTCTTGGTAATATGCGACCATGACTTACTTCAACAGATCTGGAGGTCTGGGTTGGAGCCCGAGACCACTTTTCTAACAAGCTCCCATGCCAGTGTTGCTCGTCTGCGGGCCACACTAAGACTAGCAAGTCTCTGCAGACTGATCTAATTGGTGTGGGTGCAACCTGGTTACTGGGAGTTTTCGGTGCTTCCCAGGTGATTCTAATATGCAGCAAAGCTTGAAAACCACTGTTCTAGGTCACAACCTCTTCCTCCACTGAAGTCCTCCGAATCATACAGAATAGACTATGTGTATCATGCCCAGACAGCCCTTGTTTCTCAAAAAGCAGAGGTGGACGGCTCACACCATCTGCACTGCCTGGGAAAAATTGTATTGTTAACAAGATCCTCGGGTGATTTGTGTGCATATTAAATTTGAGAAGCACTTTATTATTTCAAATAGACATTTTTAAATGAAATTTTTACTGAGATATAATTAACATATACCATTGTATTAGTTTTAGTATACAAAAATAATGATTTGATATATGTATCAAATTCCAAAATGATTACCACAGTAAATTTAGTTAACATGCATCATCACACAGTTACAATTTTTTCTTAGTTTGAGAATTTTTAAGATCTACTCTCTTAGCAACTTTAAAATATGCAATACAGTATTGTTAACTATAGTCACCATGCTGCATGTTATATCACCAGGAATTTTTTTTTAATTTTATAACTGGAAGTAGTATTTAGATAGGCATCTAAAATGTCAAAGACTATTAGGCTAGAGGGCAATAACTTCAGTAGGCTAATAAGGTATTTTTTACTAGTTTCATCTAGCATATGTCTATTAGGCAGAAGCGAGACCTGAGCAATGGAAAGACCACCCGGGGGCAGAGTCCCAAGTCCTTGAGGGGGGAATGATAGAGACAGGAGCTGGAGGCAAGGACAGTGATAAATAGGTTACACATTAGAAGCGGGGATGGAGGGATGCCTGGGTGGCTCAGTCAGTTAAGCATCTGCTTTCGGCTCAGGTCATGATCCCAGGGTCCTGGGATCGAGTACCGCATCGGGCTCCTGGCTCAGGGGGGAGCCTGCTTCTCCCTCTGCCTCTGCTCCTCCCCCTGCTTGTGCGCTCTCTCTCTCTCTCTCTCTGGCAAATAAATAAAATCTTTAAAAAAAAAAAAAGAAGAAGCAGGGATGGGCTGGGTGGGGAGGTGAGGAGGGGTGGGTACAACATCCTGACCTTGTGGCTTCAAGACCTTAGGGTTAATGGATCAAGAGCCACAGATGCAGAACATGCACTCTCTTTCTCCACCTCTGGCCCAGGGTAATCCCTAGACTCATGATAATGTATTTGCATTGTGGGTACACCTGCACCCCCCATGGAGAAAGGCTGCAATGAGGGTTCAATACAAACCTTGTAGGGTCAAAAACTCCCCCTCCCAACCTATGGGAGGAGTTTCCCAAATGATTGGAAGCAGCCTCCATCAGAGACTGGCCTAGAGACACCCAATAATATCCAATCCCAAAACAACCTAGGGCTGGTTCCACCTCGTGGAACCTGCCTGCTCTCCCACCTTGAGAGTGTGCTTTTGCTTTAATAAACTTTGTGCTTGCTGCTTTCCTTCTGGCTATCTTTATCAGAGCACGGATCCCCAGGTAAATCTTCTTGTGGGGATTCCAAGAACCAAAACCTCTATTCACACAACTCTCCCACCCATAACATCTTGTGGTGTTACTTGGATTACTTTGTCTCTGACTCTGCTTGTTTGCCTCCTCTGGAGGACAATGGTTTGAGCTGCTCCTTTCTTGGCTGGCTCTGGGCTCCTCAACCGCTTCAAACTTGGAGCCCAGTGGAACATTGCCTTCAAGGTATGTCCTCCTGACCTCCGCAGTCATAGAAGCCTATGTGTTTGCGAGAGCATTTTAACTCATTGTTTGCGTCTCTTCTTTATTACTGTTGGGAACCACCAGTTTGCCAGATTCTCACTTCATGATCCCAAGTCTCCTACCACACATTTCCTTGCTGCCTCTGCACCCACCACCACCATCTTCATTATAGTTCTGTCTTTGCCGCACCTCTGCCTTCTTCTAACCTGTCTTGTCACGCATCCTATTCAGTGCCAGAGGGTGTCCTAAGAGGCCTTGGCTGCAGCCACACCTGGACTTCTGTCAAAGCAGAGGACCCTCTTTGGTTGGCTAAATGCTGGAAGAGAGCTTTGTCCTAGCCTCTCGCTTTACCCCACCAGAAACTCTGGCCTTTCTATCATCCAGTGCCTCAGCCAAGGCCAAAAGGTCACCTGTGACTTAGAGGTGGCCTATATGTGGTTGGATGTCACCAGGAGGGGACTCCCCCCAACCCTGAGCACATCACCATAGTCCACTGGCCTGGGGCACAAAAACGAAGGAGGGAAGAAAAAGGGGTCCACAGAGACCCTCTCAAGACTGCCTAAAACCATGGACATGGCTGAAGGCTGGATCTACCAGCAGGGCCTGAACCCAAAATCCTCCTCTTTCAAAGGGAAAGCGACCCTTCTCCTTTTGATCCTGTGAGCTTAGACCTCAGGACACCAAGCTGTGTCCCCTGGTCACAGTAGCCAGGGAATTTGGACCTCAGGTTATTCATAAGCCCTTCTCTTTAATAGAGTTTAAACAGGAGCACCTGGGTGGCTCAGTCATTAAGCGTCTGCCTTTGGCTCAGGTCATGATCCCAGGGTCCTGGGATTGAGCCCCGCATTGGGCTCCCTGCTTGACAGGAAGCCTGCTTCTCCCTCTCCCACTCCCCCTGCTTGTGATCCTGCTCTCGCTATGTCTCTCCATCAAATAAATAAACAAAATCTTTAAAGAAAAAAAGAACTTAAACAGATTAAACACGACCTGGAAAAGTTTTCTGACAACCCAGATGGTTAGATAGAGGCCTTCCAGCATCTGACCTTGGCCTATGATCTATCTTGGAAAGATGTGATGATCATCTTAGGACAGACTCTTTCAGAGATCAGAAAGAAAGGGTTCTTAAGGAAGCCAGGGTATATGCTAATAGTCTTCACCTTTCTGATACCAAATACCCAACTGGAGAGACTTGTTCCTCTCATGGATCTGGGATGGGGTTATAATCAACCTTTAGAGTGATGGGAAGGAGACAACTTTCTCATCTTTGTTAAGGCGGAATTTAAAAGGCAGCAAACGGAAGTCCATCAACTACTCTAAGGTAGCTGTAGTTTGCTGGGAGCCAAATGAGAACCCAACAGCCTTCCTAGAAAGACACAAAGAGCTTCTGACTAATTATACTAATCTTGATCTGCAGTCTTTTGAAGGACAGGTTATACTAAAAGACAAATTCCTCTCTAAGTCTGCTCAGGATGCCAGGCTGAAGCTGTAGAAGCTGGAAAGAGACCTGGGCACCACTCCTGAAGAACTCCTTTCAGCAGCAACTGCTGTCTTTTATAACTGGGACAAGGAAGTAGAGGCCAAAGGCTCCGGAGAGGGACAAAAGAAAAGAGGCAAGGCAGGCCCAATTGCTAGTGGCCTTCTAGGGCTAAGCCCACTCCAAAAATACCCAACTTCGTCCTGAAAATGGGATCAGGAAAATGCCTCATCTGCAGGAGGACTGGCCACTGTGTGTGAGAATGTCCTAGTAAGGACAAGTGTCTGTCCTAAATGTCAGCAAATAGGACATTGGGTGGCTAACTGCCCCCGAGGTCAAAGGACCCCTGATTCAGACACTGCTGTCCCACTGACAGTGATGGACTGAGGGGGCCCTCCGCTACAGTTGGCCCCCTACAGGAAGTAACCAGCCACAGACGGGAGCCATGGGGAAAGATGGATGTCGCAGGTAAGACAACAATTTTCCTTTTGGATACGGGGGGCCCCCTCCTCTGTCCTGACCTCCTTCTCTGGATCCTTCTCCCAAATGGGAGTATCAGGCATACTAATAACTAAACATTTCACCCCTCTCTTATGTTGCCTGTGGGAAGGTTATGCCTTTTCCCCTAGTGGGAAGAGACATATTAAACTACCAATCTCATCTCTCGTCAGTGTTGCAGGAGTGGCCATGGGAAACCTGTGGCACCCACGCCTCTCACCAAATTTATTAAAATCTATCTAAGTCCCTGGCCATGATAAATGAGGACACTGCAACTGCTTTCTCTGAGACCCAAGCACAAATTGATTCCTTGGTCACTATGGTCTTGCGGAACTGTCGGGTCCTTGATGTCCTTACAGCCAGAAGTCGGGGAACCTGTACATTACTAGGAGAAGGATGTTGTTTTTGGATGAATCGAAGAGGCCAGGTACAACAGCATATTAAAGCCTTCCTAGAAAATGCTAGGATGCTTCATAATCAAGCTAACCAAGGATGGTCACATTGGCAAAATACCTGGTCCTGGCTATCATGGCTGCTTCCTTTTCTGGAGCCCCTAATTTCCATAATAGGTCTCTCTCTTACAGGACCACTCTTATTTAATTTACTTACCAAACTTGTGTTCTTCAGACTGGAAGCGATAAAACTCCAAATGGTACTACACCGAAGCTACCAGACCATCTCTACTTAAGACACCTCCAACTACATGGGATCCCCAGATGGACATCACACTTGGGAATTCCTTCCACTTGACATACAGCAAAAATAATGGACCCAAACTCTCTGACTCCCTCCCTCTGCCTGAAGCAGCCAGAGTGGTCATCACCCCCTTTCCCAACGATCTAGGAAATCATTTAAGGGGGAAATGTTAGGTAGAAGCCAGATATGAGCAGTGAAAGGAAAGCCCCGGGGCAAAGTACCAAATCCTTGAGTGGGGAATGACAGAGGCATGAGCTGGAGGCAAGGATAATGATAAATAGTTACACACTAGGAGCCTGGGGCACAACATCCTGACTCTGTGACTTCCAAGACTTTGGGGCTGACAGACCAAGAGCTACAAGTGCAGAGCACACACTCTCCTCTTCTACCTGTGCTCCAGGGTAACCCCTCCTAGACTCATTATAATGCATTTGCATTGCAGGTACATCCCCTCTCCCTATGGAAAAAGGCTGCCATGATGGTTCTGGTATAAAACTTATAGGGTCAAAACTCCCCCCACCTAACCTGTGGGAGGAGTACCCCCAAATGATTGGAAGCAGGTGCCACTGGAGACCACCACCCTGTATGTCACAGCTCCTCCCAGCCCAGAGAAGCTCAATAATATTCAATCCCAAAACAATCTAGGGGCAGGTTCCACCTTGAGGAAGTTACCCATCTCTCACCTTGAGAGTGTACTTTTGCTTTAATAAACTGCTTTGTGCTTGCTACTTTTCTTCTGGCTGTCTTTATTCTGAGCATGGATCCTCAGTAGAACCAAGACCTCCATTCACACAACACGGACTCTCCTACCGTTAACATGTCCAATATATTTATGCAAATTGCCCTTTTCCTTGTTTCAATGCACACTGCTTCCTACTGAAATAGACAGCCTGGAGGCAGTCTGATAGAGTGGAAAGAGCAGGAGTGTTCAAGTCAGACAGACCTGGGTTCAAATTAATTGCTCTGCTTTGTTATTCTGTGAAAATCATCCAACTCCAGCACATTACTTTCCCTTAAGTTTAAAGTGAACAGATCTCTCGGGGAAGTCACTGTTGTGAATTTAAATGAAACTTTTTGTAAAGATGCCTGACATTTCTCCTAATTGAAGGCCCATAGATCCATTCAGGTATTTATTTGCCCAACAAGTGTTTTTTGAGCACTTAGTATTACAGCTAAGAAAATAGAGAAGTTATAAAGAAAAACAAGATTCAGTTTTCTATAGCGTTCCCATTGTAGTGTGTGTGTGTGTGTGTGTGTGTGTGTGTGTGTGTGTGTGTGTGTGTAGAATAAAATAAGTAAATGGGATAGGGAATCCCTAGCAGATTGATAGGCTACTTTACAAAGGGAAATCAGTAAAGCTGTCTTTGTGATCTAAATGGTAGGGGGGAAAAAAATCACTCCTGTGAAAATCTGAGAAGTATCCAGGTGGAGGTCAGAGCAACCACAGACTGAAGCATGAGTGACTGTGGAGTGTCCCAGGGAAAGAGAGCAGGTTACCGAGGCTGATACACGGCAAATTAGAGGAAAATATGGTGGGAATGAGGCTAGGGGTTAGCAAAGGCCCACATCATTTGCGGTTTCGGTGAAAATGGCAAGGAGTTTACATTTTATCCTAATTGCAAAGGAGAGACCTGGGAATTTTCAATTAAGATATGATTGTGTTTTCATTATTAAGAAATTGTTCTGGCTGTTGTGAGGAAAATTGACTATAGTGGGGAGGGGCTGAAATGGAAACACTAGGGCCGGTTACTAGGTTATGACTTACAGCAACACAAGTGAGCAATGGTGATAACTTAGACAAACAAAAAATCGTAACTTTCGATATCTGCCATTCATTCTGTGCTCCCTGGGTCCACCTCCTTGAAACGTCAAATGCCTCACTGTCCAACAGGTCAGTAAACAGTGTTAATGATGTTCCATATCTCACTGCTCTTGGAGTCATCCAAGTTTCCATCCCATTATCTAGTTATGAGAAACTACTGTAAAGACAGACTTACAGAGGCACCTGGATAACTTAGTCAGTTAAGCAAAAGGACTCTCAGTTTTGGCTCAGTGGGTGATCTCAGTGTCCTGAGATCAAGCCCCCACATAATGCTCTGCACTCAACATGGAGTCTGCTCAAGATTCTCTCCCTCCCTCTCCCTCCCCCTCTGTTCCCACCCCTGCTCACTGCTCTCTCTCTCTCTCAAATGAATAAATAAATAAAGTCTTTTAAAAATAGACTTATAGGGGCATCTGGGTGGCTCAGTCATTAAGCATCTGCCTTCGGCTCAGGTCATGATCCGGGGGTCCTGGGATCCAACCCCGCATCGGGCTCCCTGCTTGGCAGGGGGCCTGCTTTTCCCTCTCCCACTCCCCCTGCTTGTGTTCCCTCTCTCACTGTGTCTCTCTCTGTCAAATAAATAAATAAAATCTTCAAAAAAAAAAGACTTATAGATATTCATGTACTAATAACTGCCAGATGACTTAGAATTGAGCTCCAAAGCTTTCCTTAAATATATAGTTCAGTTTCTGTGCATCAGCAGATACTAAGTCAGTGGCAGTGCCCCTGAATTGTTAATTCATTGCATTCACAAGTAATGTGGATAGTTGTTTAAGTAAGTTGTCATTGTTGGCTGAATATATTTCAACTGTCTTCTCTGCTTCCAGTCTCTAAAACAAATTTCAGTTTTAAAATATCGTGTGTACTGTTCATTCACTCAAAACCATTTATTAATTTGGGGCACCTGGGTGGCTCAGTCTGTTAAGAGACCGACTCTTGATTTTGGCTCAGGTCATGATCTCTCGGGGTCGTGAGACAAAGCCCTGCATGGTGCTCTGAATGCTGAGTGTGGAGCCCGCTTAAAATGCCCCCTTTGTTCCCCCCCACCCAACTCATGCGTGCGCTCTCTCAGCAAGGAGTCTGCTTGTCCCTCTCCCTCTGCCCCTACCCCTGCTCATGTTCCCTCTCTCTCAAATAAATAAATTAAATTAAATCAAGGTTTAAAACATTAAAAATAAAACATTTATTAATTTGCTATTATATCCAGGTACCAAATTAAATACTAGGGAAACTCAGTGACCAAGATAACATACATGGTTATCTTCCTAGATCTTACTGTTTACTAAACAGAATACATCCCAAATATAGACAATCTCAAAAGAGGATGGTAAGGGGCACACACAGTGTTTTAGGAATATATATGACACCCTGTAGTTTAGGAAAAGCTGCCTATATAAAGAAAGGTCCCAATTGTGAAGTAAATAAGTAGGACAAAGGATGCAGAGAAGAAAGTAAACAATACCAGATTTGAAAGGGATTATGGCACCATTAGTGTTTTCTAAATGTGGATGTAAGAACTCTCAACTCATCAAATGGCTAATACCTAATCTAAGCCTACCTATGTGGAGGCAAGAGGTCAGACAAAGACTAATTAATTCATATGTTAATTAATTTAACAAATATTATTGAGCACCTACTACATACTAGAAATTGGTAACTAGAAATAGAGAAATGAGTGAAAGAATTTCCTAGAGCTTAACTTCCCTAAGACATGGGAGGCAGGGCGACAGTCAATGGATAAACAAGTCATTTCCCTCCCCAGTTCATTGTTTAAAGTCAGAAATGTAAAATTATAACAGATGTTCTTTGTTCTATCAACAAATTCCACCTGTGGGATACTGTACAGTTTTTTGAACAGGTCTGTCAGAAAATAAGTGATTCATAAAATCACCTGACAGAGCTAAGCACACAAAAGACACATGACAAGGCTGTCAGGGCTTTCCAGCTCACCAAATGATGAACAGTGTAAGGAATAAACCTGCTTTAATTATTTCTCCCTAGAGTCTTTCTTCAATCCTAAGGCTCTTCTCTCCGCTGCCAACCCCCATCCTTTGTTTGACTTGAATTAGTTCTTCCTTTTGCCACCTATCTGCGCATCTTTTTCCCTCCAACTTCCACACTCCCACTGGAAACCAGCCTCTTCACCATCTACTTCAAAGACTGACCTAGGATCCCTTTGAGGATTGATAATTTATCTCTTCAAATAAGCCAGAGAGTACTGTTCATCCTGCAGAATGCTCAAGATTCACAGGGCCAATTTTATTTTTTCAGCAGAGTCTCTAGAATAATTAAGTTTAACACAAATTAAATGATGAGGTGGTTTCTCCTTTCAATTCAGTAGTATGCTATTTTAGAATCCCAGCATCTACAATAAATGATTTTCCCACAAAGAAAATAAACATTTTACTGAGATTTAAAGACAACATGAGGTAGGAGAGTCTCCAAGAAAGCATTAAACATTGACTAGTGGTTTAAAATCCAGAATGGTAATGACAAAATAAAATCTGAATTTTCTCAAATATAATGTAGACTTGATACAAATAAATCTTGCACATAAAGTCTTTAACATTCCCACCACCTTAGCCTCCAGATCCAATTATCCTCCAACATTTTCTGCTCAACCATGCTGAGCTTATTCACCAACCCTCCAGTTAGAGAATAATAAAAGGTCTGCAGGTGTATTTACACTCAGAGGGAAATGTACAGGTGTGAGAACTGCAATCATTTTCCTCAGAGTTATGAACAAGAAGTTTATGACTAGCAGGATATCCATTCACAACGATTTGACTAATTGTATTTCACTGTCTTGAGTAAAGATGAAGGGATATTTTCAAAGGAAGTGTGACCTGTATTTTGCCACAGAGTTTTTGTAATAGAACACTAGGGCTATTGTATTGTGTATCCATTCAGAATTTTAATTCCTATCACTCATTCACTTGTAAACAATCCCAGGCAGAATGCATCCTGAGGAATTAGCTCCCTGCCAGAAGTTACTCATAGTCTACTGGAAGACACAGACTCCCAAGATAGATGAGGCCAGTATATTGACAGACGTATCATAAAATGATGTGTGCTGATTGCTACTGGAATACAGTGGAGAAAACTATTAATTCTGTCCCAGCTGACTTAGGATGTTTGTGCAAGTACATAGGACTAGATACACATGGTGACTTAATGGGTAGTACACAAACTGTTTCTGATTTTCTCACAATCACCCAGAGTGTAGGAAAAGAAATGCATGCAGATGGATTTATGTTTAACAGGATGTGTTAAACATCCTGTTGTGTTAGTGTCTGAAGTTTTATAGAATTGAGGCAAGAAAATATACGGCTTTAAACAAAGGATAAGAGCTATTAATCATTTCCTGAAGTTTTAAGTCGTTCATCTTTATCTCTGGTACTTGTGTGACATGATCAAGAGACTTTAAAGTCAAGAGCTGCTGAGACAGTCAATTTGCAGCGAGCCCAAATCTAGAGGGGCTAATCAGAAGGGTATCTAGAAAATATTTAAAAGTTGATAGGGGAGACAGAGAGATGAAATAAAGTATAACTATTTTTAACATGGTGACCCTGGAGCTCATTTGGCAAATACTCCTTCCATGTCAACTTGTCCTTTCATAGGGTATGGGTTTGGGTTGATTCCTTAAGAGGGAGTTTAGGGAACTCAAAGAAATTATATTCCAGTCAATAGATACAATATGTTAATAGTGATAATATACTAAATTTCAATAAAATTCAAAATAAAATGTCAATTGGTAAACTGAGGCCTTTCCACCTTTACTTTTTGGGGGGCACCTGAGTGGCTCAGTTGGTTAAGAAGCCGACTCTTGATTTCAGCTCAGGTCATAATCTCAAGGTCATGAAATTGAGCCCTGAGTTGGGCTCTGTGCTCAGCAAGGAGTCTGCTTGAGATTCTCTCTCTCCCTCTGCCCCCCTCATGTGCTCTCTCTCTTCCTCTCTCTCTCTCTCTCTCTCCCTAAAATAAATAAATAAAATAAAATCTTTAAAAAAAAAAAGACTTAAGTGATAAAAGAAAAAAACTGAGGAAAGTATTATTTTTTTGGAAGATGTTCAAGAAACCTTTCTGGAGTATGTTCTTAGACCTAGCCATTCTTCAAAGCACTGGACATACAGCACCTATAGTCCACTGTTTCCACCAATAGGATGCTCACAGCTTGTTACATGTGAGTAATTTTCCTAGGATACTCTGCTAAAGCAATATACCAATAATCAAATCAGGAATATTATCACAGACAATTGATTTTAATGATTTCAAGTTTTCTGAGTACTCTCTAAGACGACTTATCTTCATGTATTGGGGGGGAAATGATCCAGTTTAGAATGTTAGTATCAACAACTCTAAGACCTGTTTCATGCT
The DNA here is from genome assembly GCF_037043125.1 of Eumetopias jubatus. Lineage (NCBI taxonomy): Eukaryota > Metazoa > Chordata > Mammalia > Carnivora > Otariidae > Eumetopias > Eumetopias jubatus. The sequence goes on from NW_028274807.1 coordinate 32,968,048, forward strand.
GACAATCTCAAATCATTTATATGATTATTCCATTTTATGACAAACTATCTCTAAAATGTATAAAAGTTCTAATCATTAACTTTGACAGAAAAGTAGTGAATTTTACCAAATTTAAAACTGAATGCACTTCAGGAGATCCTACTATAACCATTTAAGGCACTCTTTCAGACCGGGTAATCTCCCCTCTTTAACACATCCTCTGTTTTCTAAGAAGCATATACACTGAATTGCATACCCTGGTGAATTTTCAAATTTTATATAATGTACACAAATATGCCTATAAACAAGTGGTATTGCATGCAAGAAGCCATTAAATAAATGTCAGTGCATTTCATCTGTTAATTGTCTTAATTTTTCATTTTCACGGAAAACAGTGTTGAATATTTTATGTGAAGAAAACTTACTATTTATGCACAAAAGTTAAAATTATGTTCACTCTACCAATTAACATTCTGTACATCACAGCAGAACTGACTATATTGATATCTATAAAATTATACAAATAATTGCTAGATAGATATGAAAGGACTACGTGGTAGAATATAAAAATGATTGCAAATTACTCCCTTCCTTAAATCCACACCTTTCCAATGAGATAGTGCAGATTCTCTAAGTAAGAAGTGGAGTCTGGGGACGCCTGGGTGGCTTAGTCGGTTAAGTGTCTGCCTTCAGCTCAAGTCATGATCCCATATCAGGCTCTCTGCTCAGCACGGAGCCTGCTTCTCCCTCTCCCTCTGCCTGCCGCTCCCCCTGCTTGTGCTCACCCTCCCTCCCTCTCTCTCTCTGTGTCAAATAAATAAATAAAATCTTAAAAAAAAAAAAGAAAAGAAAAGAATTGCAGTCTGTTTCACCAAATTTTGAATCTGGGTTGCTATGTGACTTGGTTTGGCAAAGAAGACATTAACGAATGTTACAAGTGAAGTTGGGACAGTTTGTGCTCAAGACAGCTTGCTGTCTTGCTGCAGTTGGGAGCATGTGAAGAGTTTGGGCTACCTGCTGGAAGATTAAAGATCCTTTGACACACAGACAACTCATCTCAGCTAAGTCCTGTCCCCCAGCCACCCGTTAAGCATTTGGTAGTTCTGGTGTTAATTGTAAGACCCATTTCACTACCGTAAATGGTAAAAACACTTAGTACGGTACTGCTATAGAAGTGTGTTTCTCCTGGTACTTCTCTATCCAGATCTTCTGTTTAATTATATTTATTAAGTCTATTTAACCCTGTGGCTCTCATTAGAATTTTTTTTAGCTTCTGTCCCAAACAAGACTGACTGCTTCTTGTTAAATTCAGGAGATACTTCTTGATTTCTTTGCTATTTCCTTCTCTAATTATTATTGCAACATTAGCAGTTGTATTTATAGGGGCTTCCTTCAAAAACAAATATGCTTGATGAAATGCTTTCTGCCCCAAGCATTGGTGATGGAAAAGCATTTAGACATTACTGGGTTTGGGGATTAGTGCTTAAGACCACCTTTTGTTGGGCAATGATATTCTGAGGGGCAAACAGAACCAAGAAGATAGTTCCCAGTACTAAAAATCTCTTGTGTCTTTTTTGCTTCATGTTTTCAGCAAACATCTTGCCAAATAGTAACTTCTTCTTCCTGAGGTAGACTTTCCTTTCTTTGCTACCATCCAATGGCATTTGAATGGTATTTGTTTAGCAAAAAAATATGCAAAATACTTATGGAGGAGCAGGTATCTGTGTGAGGTGCTGTGTCAAGGACTGATAAGAAAAAAGTCCTGTTGTCAAGGAAAACTCTTCTCTTACATAACAAAAGTAAGTTATGTATGGAGAAAAATAAATAGTAGCAAGGAGCCCTTTATTAAAAATTTACACAATTACTACATTTTAAAACTCCTAATTTTTGAAACAATGAAAAAGAAAAAAAATCGGGTCATTCTTGACTATATCTATCTATCTAATCATCTATCTAGCCATCTATCTGCCTATCTATCTATCTAATCATCTATCTAGCCATCTATCTGCCTATCTATCTAGCCATCCATCTATATATCTATTTTTCTATCTATCTTCTTGACTACACGTATACAAACCCCTCTCCCGGATGAATGCCTTAAATGCCAACATTTCTATAATCCAGGATATAACCTGTACCCAATGATTATTCCTATTCAAACTTTCTATTTCAGCCAGAAGTGTGCTAGTTAAGTGGCCTTACAGTTTGGAATGATACAAGGTGGCGCTGCAAACATTCACAGTGCTTTTGCCTTAAGTAAGCCCAGCTTGCATGCATTATTCCAACCGGTCAGTCACAGAGACACGGCTTATTGCCCTATCATCACTGGCTGCCCCTGCCCTGCCCTGAAATAGTCTAGCTGAAAACAAATTCTTCAATCACAGCATTGGTATCTATGACATAGAACATCTGAATCGAATAATACTTAAAAGGTGCTTTCCAAAAAAGGGAAAGGACCTTGTCGAATTGCTAATGTACATTATTAGCAGTTACCAACTCTGGAACAAAATAAAACTCAGTTCTTGCTTTTTTTTTTTTTAACAGTCAACTGAATTAATGTAATTCCTTCGTTCTTATAACAATCTTCGCTGACTGCCAAATGTTTCGGAGCAGTTTATAAGGAGACTCATTCACATTCAATGTAAAGGAAGAAATACAAGGCAGTATGGCATAGAGAATCTGGAGCCAGACAGAAGGAGGGGCAAAGTCTACCTTTGTTTCTCACAGACTGTGTCTTTAAGCCTTTCCTTCTTTATATTTCAAAATGAATGCTATAATACCAATTCTACAATTGTGGGAAGAGATTAAATAAAGTAACTGTGTAAAAATGCTTGTGCAAGACAGATAGCAAAGGTTCCACAAATGCCATGTGTTTTCTCCTTTTCGGAACATAATACTAAAGTTTAGTTAATTAGAATAGCATTATAATTATAAGGCAATAAATTAGTTCATTAAGGACTTAATTGGCTTAGGGTCAAGCCAGTTTATTCTTTTTTTCTTCATCCATAGCTTCCTTTTTTTTCTTCTTAAAAATGTTCCCGACTGTGAATCTATCTTTTTCTTCATATGTTCTTCACACAGCTCTATTGCATGAAGGGGACAATATGCAAATTGCATCAGATTTGCTGTGGTGCTACTTTATGGATGCCCTGGCAACAGCATACAAAATTATGATTTGGAACTTTATAGCGAAGTAAAAAAGAAAGTAAACAATAAATCAATCTATATACTTCCCCCCTATTTCTAAAGATAGTGGGATATTTAGTTGGATTCATCCTTTTCAGGACTTATCATAAACTAAATTTATGGAAAATTTTTCAAATCTTTTCTTTTCATACATCCATCCAGAAAGGAAATGGAACATTTTTGTATAGCATAGATATGATTCACGTATTTTCCTTGATCCTTAAAAACACCAAAATTTTGGAGATCAAAGATTAGAAACATCTACATTGATTTTTGCAAAGAACCAGGCTGCTGAAAGACATGAATAGCCAACTTGTGATATAGGCTTTCTATTCATAAATTTCTTGCCACTTTACCACTTTAGTACTTAAATCATAAATTTTTAGTCTAGGTTCTAACTTGAAATTTTTCCAACATCTTGTTCTGAAACATGTTTACAGAAAGTATTTTCCAAGCAAGCATCATTTCAATCAATTTATAATACACATTTTTATTTGTATTATCTCAATTTCTACCTCAATTATCCTCTTTTGATGTCACTTTCCACTTCTGGGCCTTTGGTTTCTCACCTATAAAGTAATAAGATTAGGAATACACTCCAGATTCTCTACCACCTCTAATATTCTGGGATATTATACCTAATATTTTTTAATTTGCATTCTTTATTCCACAAAACAACTCAAAACCATCATTGAATCTACAATGGAGCCCAACTTTTAAAAACAGATATGACTCAAAGTAATAATTTCAACAAATATACATATTGTATTACAGTGATAACGTATATTTGCATAAGACTTGTTTGATGAATATGCTGAATCCTAGTTTACATTATGTAATTTCTAATGTATGTATTACTTTAACATTATTTTCTGTCCATCAGTTATAATCTCCTAAATAAGGAGGTTTGACACAAATTGTTATTTAAATTTCTAAATTATATATTTAACATTATTTTCTTTATACAAAGGCATATTCCAGCCCCTAAATCATACAGTTCTAAGTAGGGAATATGAACTCACATTCTACAAATTGGATTTTCTTTTTTTAAAACACAAGTAGACTTCACTTGTAGATGTATTTCTAGATTTAATGTTTAATTGGGGAGACTATGACCTAGAAACACAATGTGTGGGAATCTTGGGGCATTCATCCCTTTATTTTCATTTATTTTGGAAATATGTTTGATTATCTGGACTTATATAGGTTACTGGGACTCCTACACAGACTTTAATCAGAAATCATAGTTCCTCTGAGTATGGTGTTCTACACAATCACAGATGGAACATTCTATTTATTTACGGCCACCTCACAACCCAAAAGATACCTAAGAAAAACTGAGATTGATCAAAATGGCTAAATGTTAGATGGGACTAATATTTGAGAAATGTGCAGGATAAATATGCGCTGGACTTCAGGAAAAAAAAAAATCTACCAGTAAGAGGAAATCCAAAATGGCAAATAATGAGACAAAACCTGAAGACAGAATAAATGATCAAATAACATCACTATAAAGATAAACAATACAAAAAATAATCTGAAGTTGCCAGTATAACTAAATATATCAATATGTAAAATTATTGATAATAGGGTTGGTAAAATTGTCCTCATATTTTCTTTCATTTTATTACCTGGGTTTCTGGTCATAAAATACATAGCTGTTCAGTAACCATGAAAAATATACTATTGCAGGTTTTGATGGATTCAAGCATATTGATACTTTCAATTTTGAAAATATTTTTATGAGTTTTACACATACATTTATATATAAATTATTTCAAATAACAAACACATAGTGGTAGAAATTCAAATAGATCTGCGGATTACGTTAAAATGAATTCAAGAAACAATTAGTTGTCTGATAGTGGAGTTACGCATTTAACAAAATGCTGGTTTGGATATTCAGATTCAGAGGTTATAAGGCAGTAGTCAACAAAAGGGAAATTTGTGATACACTATTACAAATATTTGTAAAAATAAATCTTGCTCAAATCATAAAAAGCATGATTCTATTATCTTTATAGCAGATGGAAGAGATTGATTATAAAACATTTGTAGTCTTTACATGTAGAATTATATTATTCATATGGATCGCATGCATGTTTAAACCATGTTGTTTAAATTTAATTGGTTTTATTCCAAAGTTTTAGCTGGAAATAATAGATATGGTACCAAATGGCAAAGCCCTCCATTTTTTTCAGGTGGTCTTTTCTGTTTTCTTAAATTATCTTCATTTTTTTTTCAGTGGTAGGGCTACTGTCACATGTAGGCATTATGAAACTCTTTATGTACAACATCAAAAATTCCATGACTAAAACAAATGATTCATCTTGCAATATACTTAGTTGTTCTAAAGCTTCCAGAGAAAAGAGTTTTTTTATGAGTTCTCCCATGTAGGTATGTGGCCTAAACTTGTGGAGCAGTAGCTTGGGATGTATTGTTCTTTCTACTAGGAAACAATGGCTGACAGTGAGGGTAGAGAACACAAGTTTAGGGACGGTTTTAGTCTTCATGCATAAAAAAGAGTCAATAAAATATGCTTAAGCCCAAAGTAGTGTGCCAGTGTTATAATTTTGTGAATTATGTAAAAATTTCTCTTGCTATTAAATCTTAATAATTTCATATTTTTCCTGAATTTATTCAGTATCCCATACCTCCATATACAAGGGGAAACTGAGTTGGTCATTAATTCTCTATAATTAAATGTATATTTAATAGATTATTTGTTATTTACATCACCTTCCATTCTCAAATAAATGGGAATTTATTTAATTTATTTATCCTTCCCTCCTGGTGCTGACAATCTAATGAGGAAGACAGGTGTTTGGTAACTGCAATAAGGTTCTTTTTAGGGGCTCCTGGGTGGCTCAGTTGGTTAAGCATCTGCCTTTAGCTCAGATGATGATCCCAGGGTCCTGCGATGGAGCCCCACGTCCGGCTCCCTGCTCAGTGGGGAGTCTGCTTCTCCCTCCTCTCCCTGCTCATGCATTCTCTCTCTCTCTCTCTCACTTGCTCATTCTCGCTCTCTCTCTCAAATAAAAATCTTAAAAAAAAAAATAAGGCTCTTTTTAAAAAGGAAAAGTAGAGATGCCATGGGAGCATGGGAAGGGCTTTAGAAGGTAGGGTATTTTGGTCAAGGGAAAGAAAATCAGGAAAGGCAGAGAGGTGTGTCCAGATGGGGAAAGGGCTTATAAGTTATATTAAGTTGTTTAAACTGTACTACATATGCAATGGAGAGAAGTTTTTAATTGAAGAGTGGCACAATGAAGACTGGCATATTACAATATTAGAAAGATAAGACTGACAGCATTAAACAAGGAAAACTTAATCAAGGAGAGACAAAATTATGGAAAACAAATAGGGAATCCAATATGAAATTCCGTATGGGAGATAAGGATAGACTAGGTAACTTTACTTACAGAGGTAATGAAGACAAGGGGGAAAACTGGAAAGATTTTTCTGAGATACAATTTAAAAAATTAGCTATTCCCAAATATAAACAGTGGGGAAATCCCAATTTGAGAGGCTGCTCCACAGATTTCACTCAAAAGACCTAGGACAGTATGGAGGGGAAGAACTAAATAATACTGAAGATCTAGAGGACAATTATTTGGGTGGTGATATTGTGTACTCGGCAATTTGTAGAATTCCATGCCAGACAAGTATAAAAGTGCTTCTCAAGATGCTCTACAAATACCACTATCTACACGTATCATCATCAATTATTATTATTCACACAGCATCATCTTATTCTCCATTATATAAGTTTGAAGTTGGGGAGTGAAGGAAATCACAGAGGGAGAACATGCAGAACACCAAGCGAAAGTTCTATGGGCAGAATCTGGGGAATAAGCAACACTGAAGAGACTGGTGGAGGAGAAGGAGGCAGCAGAGCAAGAAGTAAAAAAGTCAGAAGTATGGAGGAGATCTAGAAGAGAATGGTGTCCTGAAATTTATTCGATATATTTCAAATTCCACAAAAATCTAAAGTAGGGTGAAGTCTGAAGCTCGGCCACTGATTTGGCAAATTCTAAACCTATAGATCTAACTGTGATCAGATTAGGGCTGCAGGAATCTACAGTTGGTTGAGGGGTGAAGAATTAGAGACAGCCAAGGGAAGGCAAGAGGATACTATTCCAAGAAGTTTAATTTTTAAGAGGAGGGCAAAGGATACAGGAGGGAGAACCGGGGGAGGAAGGATTCTGAGAACTTTCAAGGACTTTTTTTCTGAAGTGGAAATAATTATAAAAATAAGTAAAGAAGGCAGTTAATGGAAAAGTTGAAGCAATATGGAAGAGGAAAATTGAAGAGCTATGACCCCCATTTCTTTGCCGCTTTGACACTAGCAACTAAGACAAAATAAAGAATGTCTTCACTAATACGTTAGCTATCGCTACAGCTCTCAAGAAAAAGGGACAAATTCTTTCCTGATATTTTCCCCTACCTCTGTCCAAGCTCTCATTCTCTAATACCACTTTAATAATAGTTTTAATATCCCCAAATTATCTACTATGCTCAGAATGAAACTAATTGATTAACTTGTCTAGTTGGAATATCATTTTAACAAGCTAATAAAATCAGGATCTTCTTTCCATGCCCTCAAGTTTACTAAGCTCAATTTAATTTGATGGAAAAACACCTGTAATCAACAGCATGAGGCGAAAGAACGTGACAGAATCAGCCCAGCGTTTTACCCTCCTGGAAAAACAGTCCACGGCTCACGCCCCTTTGCATGATGCATGAAAAGCCTTATTTTTGTGCACTGTACCAAGGGCAGTAAATTTCAGGGTGCTTTTTAAGTACGCCAGATCATTGTCTATGAAAAGGAGTAATCCATAAGATGTCAAACTGTACCTACCCAGAAAATTTCATGGTAATAGGAGAATGGATTAAAGCAATATTGTATCAGAAGGTGAATCATTACAGGAAGGAAAGAAAACATGAAAGGGGAGGATGAGACTGTTGCTTCTCTGTTTCCAGCACCAAGAGCAATCAGTGTTCTCACCATCCCGACAAAGACCCTCCCTTGTACATATCCTGCCCCCTCAAGGAGTCAGCAAAGGAGCAGATGCTCCATGATCTGCAATTCACAATACCCGCATACATTGGTGTCACAGAGTAATCCCATTTGATCATATTACTTTCATCTAGTAGTCTGCATGTGCAGGTGGCTAAGGCACTGCCTTATTGGCCACTTTGCATCACCCAAACCCAAAGTCCTCCTGGGGGCTCAGGACTACCTCACTGTATCCAGTTATGCAGTCATTTCATTCTAAAACCTCCAGCATACCTCACCAGCTGTCTTATCCAGAAGCACAATACTCATTGTTAAGGTGTTTTGTTTTTTTTTCTCCATTAAATGTGCTTCTTTAATATAGTACATCCCATACGGTAGATAGATTCACTGGCGTGCCTGGGTGGCTCAGTCGTTAGGCGTCTGCCTTCAGCTCAGGTCATGATCCCAGGGTCCTGAGATCGAGCACCACGTCAGGCTCCCTGTTTGGCGGGAAGCCTGCTTCTCCCTCTCCCACTCCCCCTGCTTGTGCTGCCTCTCTCACTGTGTCTTTCTCTGTCAAATAAATAAATAAAATCTTTTTTTAAAAAAAGATCCATTGTATTTATGGATCCATTGCATTTATTTATGTTCATTTTCCATGAAATCTCTTTTGGCTCATTGCCATTCTCTTAATATTAATAGGCAGAGAGACTATTCTGTGGTGCTGTGTTGAAAATTAACATCTTTTTAAATATTTTATTTATTTTTTTGACAGAGAGAGAGAGAGAGCGCAAAAGAGCTGAAAGAAGCTGAAGCCCCAAAAATGAACATTTAAAGAGCACCAAGAAGCCACATTGGAACAATAAATCTTTTTCTAAGGGGTGAGGTTGCCCAACCACAAATGGGCTTAATAAATATTTGTCAAAGTAGGGGCACCTGACTGGCTCAGTTGGTTAAGCATCGGCCTTCAGCTCAGGTCATGATCCTAGAATCCTGGGATCAAGCCCCACATCGGGCTTCCTGCTCTACGGGGAGCCTGCTTCTCTCACACTCTTGCTCTATCTGAAAGAAATAAATAAAATCTTTAAAAAATAATTTTGATGTGGTAAACTATGTATAACATAAAATTTATGATTTTAACCTTTTTAAAGTATACAATTCAGTGACATTGAGTATATTCACATTGTTGTGTAACCATCACTACTATCCATTTCCAGAACTTCTACATCATCCTCAACTGAAAGTCTATACTCACTGGGGTGCCTGGGTGGCTCAGTTGGTTAAGCGACTGCCTTCAGCTCAGGTCATGATCCCAGGGTCCTGGGATCGAGCCCCGCATTGGGCTCCCTGCTTGGCGGGAAGCCTGCTTCTCCCTCTCCCACTCCCCCCACTTGTGTTCCCTCTCTCTCTCTCTCTGTCAATTAAATAAAATCTTAAAAAAAAAAAAAGAAAGTCTATACTCACTAAATAATAATCCCCATTCCCTGCTCCCCTCTACCCTGATAACCACCATTCTACTTATGTCCCTATGCTGTGACTATTCTAGGTATCGTGTGTAAGTGAAATCATAAAGTATTTAACCTTTTTTGTCTGACTTTTGTCACGTAAGGTAATTTTTTCAAGGTTGACCCATGCTGTAGCATGGATCAGAATTTCATTCCTTTTTAAGGCTGAATAATAATTAATTGTAGGTATATAAAATGCCATGTTTATCAATTTATCCACTGATGGACATTTTGGTTGTTTCTACCTTTGGCAGTGGTGAATAGTGTTTCTATACACATGGGAGCAAAAATATCTATCCCAGTTTCTGCTTTCAATTTTTTAGGACATACACCTAGAAGCAGAATTATTGGATCATCTGATAATTCTGCTTAACTTTTTGAGGAACCATCATACTATTTTCCTTCGTGGCTGCACCATTTTACATTTCCAATATCAGTGCACAACAGTTCCAATATTTCCACATCCTTGCCAACACTTGGTATTTTCTATTTTTTTGGTAATAGTCATCCTAATGGGTATTAATATAAAATTATATTTGATATTTGAGAAAGAGTGAGTGTACTTACCTCCACATGTGAAGGAATCTAAATCTTAAGAGATGGAATTGTTCCCACTGGCTCAACCCTATTTCTCATATGCCTGTGTCTAAAAGATGATGATTCTTGTACTGTGATCTCAGGCAAACAAGCTTTGGGTGAATATGTAAGGAAATCATCAAAGAATAGCTTTAATGGCTCCCCCCTTGGTTTCTTCTGACTGAGCCACCCAGGCGCCCCTCTCTTTGGTTTCTTTGGTATTTCAGATTGTCATTCCCTCCTTGGTTAGGCTGAGATCATGTGTTTCTTGCCAGGAAATGCTAAAATCTGTGAAGTTGCGAAATTATCCTCACCAACATGATCATGTTCTATAATCCAACTCAGTGGCAGCTGTCCATTGAAAATCAAAGGCCATTAGTATCTCTGTCATTCATTCATTCATTCGTTCCAAATTTTACTGTGAGTTTATACTTCCCAACACTGTTTAATTGAAGTTTTTGAGATGATGGACTATTCTATACCTGCTTAATCCAATATGCTAGCCATGAGCCAGATGTGGCTATTGACTATGTAAAATGTAACTATTTAAAACAAATTTAGTCTCAAGATTAAAAGGCACAGCATAGGGAATATACTCAATGATATTGTAATAGCAGGTTTAGATGGATACACTGAGAAATTGTTCATCATCTTTGTCCCAGTTAGTCAGTCTGGTCATTAAAACTGATACATAAATACTGCTTGTAATAAAGAGGAGCATAGGGGCACCTGGGTGGCTCAGTCAGTGAAGCGTCTGCCTTCGGCTCAGGTCATGATCCCAGGGTCCTAGGAGGGAGCCCTGTGTCCACAGGCTCCCTGCTCAGCAGGGACTCTGCTTCTCCCTCTCCCTCTACCCACCCTCCCCCACTTGTGTACCCTCTCTCTCTCTCTAATAAATAAATAAAATCTTTAAAAAGAAAAAGAGGAGTATAGGTAGGTGCTAACTTCTACCAAAACACAAATAGAAGAGAGATGAGCTTCCTAGGGGAAAATTAGGAAATGCCTCAAAAAGGAGGTAACAGATTAGATCTTGAAGGATGAATATGAACTCACTAGACAGAGAAAGAGAAGGATATTTTAAGAAGATAGAAAGGCAAAAGCAATTAGTTAGAAACAAAGTGCCGTGTTGAAGGGTGGTAAGCGTGTGGTACCTTGAAAGAGACACTACGTCTAGGGAAGTGAGAGAAATGGAAAGAAGTTAGAACACATCCAAATCTGAGTGTGAAAGGCAGTGTGCTGAAGAATTCAGACTTTAAGTCAAGTGGCAACAAAAGGAACGAATAAGAAAAGGTACTCTGTGAGTTTGTTCTTTCCCTAAAATAGTTCCTTTCCTTGATCCAAGTTATGACAAAAGACATTAATTGGAAAGAATTGGAATTAATGGGCTGGGTGTAATTTGTATTTGGTGCAGAGGCTTTCTTTAAATTTTTTCCTTTTTTTCAGGGAAGCTTATAAATATAAGATTCTTCCATTTGCCAAACCAGACCATTCTTAAAATCTTTTAAATTCATGCCCAATATTTAAATAATCCAAGACTTGGCTTAGCACTAACCATGTTTGTTTGGTATTTTGTTGTTCCTTATAGAATAAAAAGCAAATTCTTACAGAAACTGTCTATGACTATATGTAAGCAGGTAAAGTGGTTTTACAGTCCCCCAGTTCCTCATTCCAAGGTAAAATGTAATATAATATGTACAGTGCACTGAAATAATTTCCTTTCTAAACTTTTTGCCATTGTATTAATGTTTTGGAGTGCTTATTCAAGGGATAAGCAGTCATCAGAAGTTGTTGGCTGTTGTGCTAAAATATTGTTCCTCCTCTGGTTTATATAATTCACCTGGCAAATGGTCAATCACACTTCATTCTTCGAGTGAGTCCTGATTCTGCCTTTGATCTACTGTGCTAGAGTCTTATAAACAAGCAAAGTGTGTCTTTGGGATATTCATTAATATTCTCTGTTAAGAACTAAAACTGAAGTAAATTATGCTAGGCATAGCTAGAGGACTCATTATGCATGAACAACTCACAAACCATTTAAAGAGATTATACAGTTTGTCATAAAAAGCACTGGTCTTTAATTCTAACTGAATATAAACCTATTTGGGTTGAAATCTTAATTAATGCTTTTACTCTGGTTCATTAACATGGCGACGGTTCAGTGACACAATGGTCCACATACCAACCTGGCAGACAGTGACCAGAAAAAAATGTGTCTCAAATGAGGACAGATGCCAAATAGCCTTATAAGGCAAAAAAAAAAAGGAATCCAGCCACATATGGAACATTTATATGTGACAACCACATTTCTCAGCACATGAAAACTAAAATCAATTCTAGATAAATCGAAGAGCTGAATGTAAAAAAGCAAAATTTAAAAACTTAAAATATATATGAGAATATTTTATGACTACACCATAAGGAATGGTTTCTAAAACAAGACATAAAAAGATGGAAAACATAATGGAAAAGTTTTACTACTTTTAAAGAAATAAAATATACTTTTTTTAAAAAACAAGATGCACACACACCAAAAAAATAAAAAGAAAAAAAAAGAAACAGAAAAGATAAGATGCAGCCTAGGAAAAAATATTTTCAATGCATATACCAAAAATGATTTTGGATATATGATATACAAAGGACTTCTATAAATCTAAAAGAAGAAGACAAATGGCTCAGTAAAAAAAAAAGAAGGAAAAAAAACAGGTAAAATATATTTTTAAGCAATTCATACTAGAGGAAACCTGAATTCTCAGTGAAAGGATGTTCACTGCACACACAATCAGAAAAGAAAAGTTAAAACTATTCAACAGGTAAAATTAAGAAATTGACAATATAAATGTTGAGAAGGGTAGATAGAATGGTAGCTCTCACAAATATGCTTGGAATCTGTAAATGCTACAAGCATTGTGTGGGATTTGGGCAATATCTGAATAAAGGAAATTAATGAAATTCCACATAATCAAGCAATTTCAAATGATTTGTAATATCACATGATTTGACATACTATACTCTGTGATCAAATGTTTCTTTAAAGCACAGTAATCAAGAAGACTTGCCCATAGTCCTCAGTGAAATCTAAAAAGCTATGTTAATGCTCTTCCCCCAAACTGCCAAATTAAGCACCAAATGACCTAGCTGAGTTGGCGAGCAACTGTTGTGATAAATTCCATATGCCTAGTTACACCTGAAATGCTTGTTAAAATGTGGATTCCAGAGTCCCATCCCCACATATTTTAATGTATTAAGTCTGGTGGTGGGTGATGGGTGATAGTTCAGTATTATTTTTCTTGATTATGAGGTTTCTTTGGTTCAATGGCCAAAGTTTGGAAAATAACATTCAGTCTCTTGATAAAAATGAATAAATAAATGCAACAGAATTTCAGAGATGTTATTAAGAAAAGTTAGAAAGGGACATATTTAAATCTATTTGCTTAACATGAAGATCTCCACAGAAAGGCAACACCTGTTTTTGTGTTTCCAAAGATCCAAGGATCAAGAAAAGTGAGAACCATTATGAGCTGAAGTTCTAACAAACAAAAGCAGAAAGGAATGATATCTCCTCAGTATTTGAGAAAACACAAGTAGATTTTTATAGTAATTGATAAAGCTGAAGACTGAAGGGAGGAATTCTGAATCCAAATGATGGAGCACCTTGAATGACATGAAAGGAGTTTGGACTTCCTTCATCAGTTGTGCTCTAGAAAGATGAATGACTCTTGCAGATACAATGCACGTGGATTTAAGTGGGGCAGAACTGGAGGTGAGTTGTTAGCTTAGAAGGCTGATCCCAGGCAATAAAAGTGAGAACTGGGGGCACGGCTGTCTGTGGAGAAAAGGGGCTAGGTTCAAGAAAAACAAAAGCGTCAATAAATATACATATGTATTTTTTTCCATTACTCGTATGAGGTGGATGAGGTAGAGGGACATGTCATAGGTGATTCTGCCTGGATGCATGATGGACTATTTATGACTTGGAAAAACAAGTAGAAGGGCAAGTATGGCAGGAGGAATGAAACATGTAGCTATGAATAATTTCCTTTACTATATTTCCTCACAAATTTTTGCAATATATCTCTAGGTGGAGATATCAAGTAGATTTTTGGAAATACAAGTGTGGCAATCAGGAGCAATATATGGACTAGAGATAGCAAATTTGGATTTCACTATTGAAAATCTAGAAATACATCCCACCATCTGAGGTGACTGAATAGTCAATACAGTGAACAAATAGAAAAATGAATCTGACTTTATGTAAATTTATGTATCTGAATTTATGTAAATTATGAATCTGAATTTATGTAAAAAGATATGATATAGAGTGAATGCTCCAGAAATGTTAGCTTACTCCTCCTAACTCCAAATAAAGACCAAATTAAATGGCAGAATTGTAATTTTAATGGAATTTAATAGGTATATAAAAACGATAAGTGTTGGAATAGTCAGAGATTACATGGTGGAGAAGGAACATGAACCATCCTAAACAATGAGTAGGATTTGGTTCAGTAAAGGTGGGGAAACCTGCAGATCAGAGAAGCCATGTGTGTGGAAATGTGAAGGTGGAGGTGTCCAACGTCTGTCTCAGAATGACATAATGGACTCTCCCAGACTCCTTGGCCATATTTGTGCAAATTTCAAAGTAAATGATGACGCTAATTTTTGTGCTTTTTCTCTAACTTCCAAAGATGATGGTAAAGTTGGGGCAGTGGTTATAGGTAGGCTTTCTTACCAAAGAAGTTTCTCTCGGAGTGCCTGGGGGGCTCAGATGGTTAAGCATCTGCCTTCGGCTCCAGTCATGATCTCTAGGTCCAGGGATCAAGCCCCGCATTCTGCACCGGGCTCCCTGCTGAGCAAGGAGTCTGTTTCTCCCTCTCCCTCTGCCTCCCCCCACTACTCCTGCTCTCTCTCTCTCTCACTCTGTATCTCTCTGTCTCAAATGAATAAATAATAAAAAAAAATTCTTAAAAAAAAAAGAAGTTTCTCTCTGGCTCTGACATCCTTGGAAAGTCACTGATTATAGAAGATTGGTCTGAGGGAGGTGCCAAAAAGGGTTAGGACATGAAAAGGTATTTAGGAGATTAAAAAATTATGAGTGCTGGGGCACCTGGGTGGCTCAGATGGTTAAGCGTCTGCCTTCAGCTCAGGTCATGATCTCAGGGTCCTGGGATCAAGCCCTGCATCGGGCTCCCTGCTTGGTGGGAGGCCTGCTTCTCTCTCTCCCTCTACTGTTCCCCCTGCTTGTGCTCTCTTGCTCTGTCAAATAAATAAATAAAATCTTAAAAAAAATAAAAATAAAAATAAATTAAAAAATAAAAAATTATGAGTGCTGAAACAAAATTTTAAAAATAATAAAACTTCTTCTTTAAATATGAGGGGAAAATATAATTCCATGGTATATGGGAAAAGCATGTCCTCTGTCATAAGCAAGAACTTATTTCCAATTGTGGATCTTCCCCTATTTGAAGAATGGCTGTGTATATTTTGCTTAACCTCTCTGAGCTTCAGTTTCTTCATATATTAAAAATCTAATAAAAGTCTTACCTCAAAAGGGTGATGTGAAAATTTGAATGAAATATCTATTGCAGGTAAGATGCTAACACTGTGTCTACTATTTTCTCCTATGTGGCTTTGGGTAAGTCAGTTACTTTTCTAGCACCCCTATTTCCTATAACATTGGAGGTTTGGCTGGTCCATATGCCACTAATATATTTTAGATATAACCGAGAATACATTAACAGTAGTATTGCTCACTCACTTCAACAGCAAATTTAGAGAGATAAATTATTATGTGACCAGGTTATAAGTCTAACCTCTTGTATGTTATTATGGTTATATTTCTGATCTCAGATATCAGAGAGAGAGACAGAGAAAGAGAGGAAAGGAGAGGGGGAGAGAGAAAAATTCAGTTGAGTTTTCCAGGCAATAAGGAGGAACTCATTCTCTAGTGGATTGGATGGAAACTTACCTCAAGTTACATTTCAAATGGTGCATTGCACCCGCTCATTCATCAAGCTGCCAGGGGCTTGCTTTGCTGCCCTGTTTTGTTTTGTTTTTTTTCTTTTAAAATTCACATCTTAGCAGTGTCTTGAGTTGCTCAGCCTCATGATGAAAGTAACACAGTAAATCTTGCGTAAATAAAAATAGCTCCTAATATATCAAGTATAGATGGATGCCAAAAGGTGAGATCTCACAGCTGAGTACATTAGTTTCCAAATATTGCAAGCAAGTGTATGGCTTCCCTTTCATTTATAACCAATGTTATTTTGCATCTGAATTGATTCCATTATGCAGTAAAATAAAGACAGTTATACAGGCCAATATAATTCTCTTTGGGGAGATATTCGGATATCTTTCTCTATTCTGTGCAGTATAGAGACAGAGAAAGCTTTAAACCTCTGGGACTCCCTGGGCAGCTGTTGAGCCTCTGCCCTCCTCCCACACTCAGCACAGCGCTATGCCACTGGAAATCACTAACCCTCTGCAGGATATAGCCCAGAAGATGCTAACACTGGTTCAAGGGCAGGGGAAGGGAAGGAAAGGGAAGTAAAAGGAAGTATGTGGAAAAATCCCCCAAACCTGTGATTATCAGCTCTTTTCTGAAGCCAGCTTTCATCAGAGATCTGCAGCTGTGTCATCTGTTTCTGTTCTGCAGATCACACAGGGCTAAATTGGAAGATGCATGCAGGAAGCTATGTGGAGAAGGGTTAAAGGAAGTCCAAAATCCATGGTAACCATAGGAGGTGAATGTCCCCACTCCTTACCCTTACATACCCTTATATACTCCTCAGCTTTACCCTCTCCTCCTGTGGGAGGAAGATAGATTCCTAAGACACACACAAAAAGTCCTCTTACCTACTGGATATTTGTTCTTAGTTGCTGCTGAGGTTTCTGATGTGTGTGTGTTTTTTTTCCTTTTGGGGGAGGAAAGGGAGGACTTGATGGAACACCCACTAACCCTTTAATAAACCCCATTAATGAAATCAACATGCTGCATGCCTTTCAAAAAGCTTTCGAAAGATACAGAAGAGAGGCAGGTTTTGCAGTAGCAAACTGAATCTCCGGAAATAATAGGTCTGAGGAGCATCCAAGTTTGGGCCTGAAAGCCTAGCTACCACACTTCTAGCTGGCCTCCTAATAAACAAATGGAGTCTCAAAATATTTTCTATTTAACATTACATCCTAGTTCCCAAACAACGATAATGAAGCGGACAAGTGGAAAGTGGGGAAAGAATGCAATGATATTGTCTCCCCCCATGTGCTCAAAGAGGGATATTTCCTCTGAAAGTTCCCCTTCAAGCAACCAACGCCCCAGGTGGGCCATTCTATAGAGTCCTTCATCTCTGCCCCTTCCTCCAAATGCTCAGGGGGGTTGAGGATCCACCTCCAAATTAAACAATCTCCCACCACTACTTGAAATACACAAACCATTTCTTAACAGGCCTTTGAAACATCCAGCCTGATAAAATCACTTAAAAAGAAACAGGGCAGATGACCCAGAGGAGTTTGCAAGGTCAGGGCACTCCCTGGTGAGGGCGTGAAAGGGTGGGAGGTGCTGAGGTCAGGGTTAAATGACACTGCGAAATGAAGGCCCCTGCCCTGCAGTCTCCTTCCTTCATCTATAGAAGGAGTCTCCAGTGAGCTCCTGGGTCTGGAAGCCTGCCCCTTCAGAGCCACAGAGAGGCCACGGAAGCCTATTTCAAAGCCGCATCTAAAGCAGCCCACTTAAAAGCGCCAAGAAAAGCCTGGCTAGATGACCAGAATTGCCCCAAATCACTCGCTGCCGTTCTCTTGCAGGCTCATCAACGTTTCCCTTCTTTCCTCTTCGTCTCTTTCCCCCTCGGGAGTGCAGGTTCTCTAGGACGTTTGGGGTGCATCCCAGGGATTTTCAGGTAGCAGTCGCAGCTCTGAACCAAAGACCGGAACGGGATGCCTCTGCATGCCATCTCCCCGCCCCACCTGTCTGCCCAGCAGCACAGTGGCCCCTAAATGGATAACCCAGGACCTCTGCGGCCCTTCCTGCGCGGGGCCCTCGGGATGTCTGGGCGCGTGGCCGCCGGCCGCAAGCAGCCACCCACCGCAGCGCTGCAGCCCCCACCGAGAGGCAGCAGGGGCTGCGACAGCCGGATTGCCACGCCGAGTTCCCCGCTCCGCCCGCCCGCAGGGCTCTGCCTGCCTCTCCCCATTGTGTCCGCAGCGCTGCGGGGCTGAGCCGCGCCAGCCGGTGCACCCACGTCAACCCCCGAGCCCCAGGCAGGAGGAGCGCGGAAGGGAAAAGGCGGCAGGGTGAAGGAGCGAGAAGGGCCCCGAGAAAGGCACAGCGCTTCATCAATAATGCAGAGGCGCCTGGACCTCCCTGCAATACGTTTTCCAGCTAAACGCCACTAACTGGAGCGCTTCCTGGCACGTCCCACGCGTGTGGTTTCTGTGTGTGAAAAATGGGACGCACCTTGTTCATTCATCTGTTTTCTCTCCCTCTTCCTCTCTCCCTCAGATAAAGTCCCCCCCCCCCCGTTTTAGCTTTAAACCCCCACCGTTCCACATCAGCACTACACGTCCAGGCAAAAGCTGCAGGTTGGAAACGCAGGTCCTGAAAGACTTCACTGCTTACATATCACTAAGAGTTAATCAAAATTCATCTAGTAATGCATATTTTCAAAGCACCCGTTCTCATCCTCCTTGTTAGAGAACGCTTTCAAAGTTTGGAAGCTCAAATGGCCTCGGAGCTGCGGGTTTCTGCGCCTCCGTCCACATCATAACCACGGTATGGTCAGAGACCCCGAGATTACGCTGGGAAGTTGCCCAGCACGAGCTCCAGCAGGCCCCTGATGCTCCGAGCATCCTTAGAAGCGGTTCTCCCGTGTGTCCCCAGGAAGCCCAAATGCGGCATAGAATCTCTTCACCCAAGGGTTAACCTAGCCACACACAACAGACACAAATCCCGAAACTTCTTTGTGAAGCAGGGTCAGCCCACCCGGAACGGACACTCAGAACAACTTGCAAGGAAACAAAACAAAAACAAAAACAAAAAACCCATCGCATCCCATCCCTGCAGGGAAACTTGTTGAATCCCGCCCGAGCGTACGGCTGCAATTTCCGATTTAGCCTGAAGGTTTTTGATTCTATCCGCAAATACCCCAGTCACAATTTCTGGACAAACTGCAGAGTCCTGTCCGCACCCATTCTGCACTCCAGCAACCACCGATGTAAAACCAAGAGTGTGCCTTTTGACAGATCCAAAGCCGGCTGTCACTTCCTTTGCAATCATTTGGGAGACTTACCCTTCGATAAGACTGTTTTCAGAAATCTAGCGGTTCTGTGGTGCCGGCGCAGCCCTCCAACTTTGCTGTGCACGGAGACGTCCCCGAGTTTAAAGCAAGCCAAAGCTGTCTGGGACTTTTAAACCTAAACGTGGGGAAATTAGGGAGAGTGTAAAGTCGGGTTTCTTCTCAGTATCAGCACCCTGGAAAAATCCAATCCTTCTTCAGTAGAGAATTCTTTGAAACCCGTTATCTGTATTACTATTAATGCGCAGAGCAGAAGGCATTGCATGCAAATAGGTCCAAGTGTGGGCTTCTATTGGTGGCTGCGGAGGCCCCTGGGTCCTACTGCTCCGGCTCTAAACTACACGGCAGCACTACGCACGCAGCTTTGGAGGCGCGGAGGGGAAAATGGATTTAATTGATTCGTTCCCTCTGCTATTGTAATGCCTGCTGCAATGTTTAAGGGAGGAAAAAACCCTCACATTTAAACTCCTGTCATGTGATCTATCATTTCATTTTTGCTTTTAATTGTCTCTGTAGACTGGCTTTGAAAACACAAAGGATTTTAAAAGAACATTTCTGAAGAAAATTCAGATACTTTTGGCAGAAAAAGCCTCTGTTCTGCTCTCTATTATGCGTTATTTGGATATAAATTGGGGAACTGTGTATATAGTCAAATACTACTGCACTTCACTTATGTAAAATAACACTTAATTTTATTCTTGAAAATGCACAGCTACTCCAGATTAAATGAGTAGGTTAAAATGGTAGAAGCTAATATATGAATGTGCTGATTATAGAACATGGGGCATATATTTTAAATGACACTGAAAATGCATCAATGCCATGGACATCATTTTTATTTTGCAAAATAAATTCAGAAATATTTTATTTGTGAATACTGGTAACAAATTTAAATCAGCGTAAAGATGTTGCTAACGTCACAAGATTTCAAGCATTTACTATTAATTGCCACATTTTCTTTTTAGTTTCTAGTTTAGCAAACCCAACAGTAATGCAAATTGGCGCAAAAAGGAGATATAAAGTGAGGCAGACCTATGATGGCTGGTGATTTGAAGTATTATAACACTGAGCAAAAACACTTCAGTACATCATCATTAAATCTATCTTAAAAGTGAGAATATTACTCAATCTTTACACGTGAACTTAAAGCCCTTAGCATGGTTTTCCCTTGACCTTTAATTTTGTGGAGGAAAAGAGAAATTCTCATGTAAACTGAAATGACGCAGACTCTCCACCAAGTTCCATAGAAGATATTTCCTGATATTAGAGCTTAGGAAATAGCATGATTTTATTGTGTTTGAGATGTAAATAGTAATGTAAATGTAATTACAAAATTATTATGTCTATAATTTACAGCTGAATGCTGTTAGACAGTGATACACTGAATAAGGTCAGCAACAACCAACTCATAAATTCATCAATCATGTGTAAACTAAATAAATGAAAACGCAAAAGGCAAAAATAGAACAGAATTGAGATCCCATTCCAAATATATGTATAGCATTTGAATTTATGTAGTGTGTGCTACAATCCTTCTTCATTTCCATAACTCCTTCCCCTTCCAGCCACTTCCCTTCCCCCATCAGTAACCCCTGACAACAGAAGTGTTACTTTGAGTCCAAGTTACCTTTGCTGCTTTCCAGACTAACTTAACGATTACATCCTTGTAGGATGCAGAATTAACTCGTACATGACTGGGGTGTAAAAGAAGAGAGTTGCCTTCAGGGTTAGAAAACCGAGTATTGTTATGTATATTTCAAAATTTTTCACCAAATATATATCCTTGAAACATCCATGACCACTAATTTAGAGTGAAAAGACATGATCAATCGTCATTACATTAGAGTCAATTTTCTCCATTTCCCTACTGCTATTGTGTTTTTGGAACAGCCTTTTGGAATGTCTTCTATTCAGGGCGATTACAATCACTTTAGGCTAGGTTCAGAATTTTTCAATTTATAATAAAGTTAACATAAAAGTATCACGATATTATTACATTCAGTATAAGACTGTGAAGGACTCATTGTAAAAAAAAGATGAGAAGCTATTATTGGTAGAGTAAGAAAAGGATAATGACCATGCAAAGTTGAATGGAGAAGACTGATATTCAGTTCTTTTTTTAAAACAAGTACATTATTGGTCTTTCAACTTCCTGCTACAAGTAGACTTGAACAAATAATCATTTCCAGCCTAAGTGCAAATTGAAAGTTGTGCATTTAATGAATAGCTTTTTAGAACTGAGAGATGTGTTTTACTCAGGCAGAGTTTGTACAAAATTAATGCAATTTATCTATGACTATAATTAGAGAATTTAAATAGTAGACAAATATGATAGTGAACAAACAAGAATAAATAAATAAAAGTCAGGCTATTAATACGTTTAGCATATACTTGTTTGATCAATTTCACTCACTTTCTGCATAAAAGGTCCAGGCAAACATATAGCAGCTAATCAGAATCATAAATTCAACTTATTTATTTTTTAAGAAAAAAGATATTCAACATCTCTTCAATGAGTTACTTGTGTTTATCCAGATTATGCTCATATATTTTGAGATATATAATATATGGTATATTATATATACATATTTATAAATATTTAAAATATATTACTTGGATATAGGGGTAAGAAATATTTTAAACAAATAATATTAACCGTAATAGTTTTCATCATTCCTAAACCTGTAGAAGGATTCTTGATCTATTCTTTACTCTTTGAAGTATTCTTGGACCCCTCATTTCGTCAGTACAGTTTTCAAGGACAATATATGCTCTGTCAGAAACTGATTTCCATTATGCCCTTGGATCATGATGACAATGCCTTATTGTGGCTAATGTGAACATCTATAAAAGTTGGAAAGCAAAACATACCTGGCATATCCCTGTATTCCATTACTGTAATCAACTTTCTTTCTAAATTTAAATCGGTAAACATGTAATAGCATACCATTTGGTGTAATTTAATGAACTCTAATGACATTCAGCTACTATCCAAGCTATTTTTAAAATTCTCTGTGTCTTCAATAAATTGAAAATATGCATAGGTTAAAAAATTTCAAAGCTATAGACCTTAATCCACTTGTTTACTTTAAATAAAAAATGTATTCCTGCTTGATTTTTGACAGATGAAAAGGAAATTGACAGACATAAAATATACTTTGCAAATAGAAATATAAAATTAAGGATGTGGTCAAATGGGCATTTTTTTTCAGTAGTAAATCAGTAGTAAGTAAGCAGTAATATTCATACCAGCTGCTAACTGGGATACTATGATGTATTAAATAATTCACTAAAACATCTGTATAAAGTTTCAAAAGATTACATGTAAATACATGGCTTATAAATTAATTTGGTGAATTGCTAAACAAGGTGAAGAAAGTACAACTCAAAAGTTAAAAATAAACCTATATAAGGTAGTAAGTTTGTGGAGAAATATGGAACTCAAAATGATGAACTAAACTTGACACTAAGTAGAAGAGATGAGAACTTCATGGTACAGTGATTTTGGTAAGATGATCACCATGAATGGAATGCTCATAATATTTAGAATCTTAGTAAAATTTGGCAAGGAGAAGAGGCATGGAGGAGGACATATTCTTGTATATCAAACAGGATTGTAAAGCAAGCAAGATAAAAGTTGACAAAAATGTAGAAATGAAATACTTTGGCAAAAGATAAAAGAGCAAACAACAAAACAAAGGCGAAATGGGGGGACATATCTGTTATAGTACATTGAGATTAGAGGAAGTATTAGTAAACAGTTTTAACTCAAATACTAAGTTCTTAAGAATATACTACATATTAATCCTAGAAAATCTGTGAATAAAAACTACAAATATTTTTGTGAAAAAAAAGACAGAAACCCATAAACCTATCTAAAATTGTTTATAAAATGTGAGATAATGTTTAGTTACAGCAAATAAACAAATGAATGTGGGTAAAAATATGTAATATACTATGTATATATGTAAAATAAACCACTACTTCCAATATAGGGCTAAACATGCAATCAATGCTTATTATAACAAGACTAATGGTCAGATCTTGTGGCTTGCCTTTCAAAAGATACGAACTGGTTATACTATTTAGAAGAAACTCTGTACTAACCAAACTCTAACATACTCAAAAGCTTCTTCTTAGTCTATTTTAAGGAATCCTTTAGGAATTACTTGCAAAGTATACTAAAACAGCAATTATTTTAAACTGTGTTTTTATTCTTATACCATAGTTCTTATGATTAAATTCAATCAAAATGTAATGTTATTTGCTTTTGTCCTAGACCAAACTCTGCCTTTATAAAAGTAATATTAAAGTCAAGTCACTTGCTCATTTAGTGAATATTGAATCTACTTTTCATATGGTACTGTGTTGGATACATAAAAGTGGATGACAGTACAACAGAAATTAAGAGTAACCATTATTTTTATGTAAAAGCAAATAGAAATGAGTAAGATAGCATCATTTTCTAAGAAGGGACAAACTGCAGAATATACATTTTAATATTAAGTAATAGTAACGTTAAATATAGTAGTTTGTGTTTCCTATTCTGGAGGTTAATAACAAAAAATCTACTTAAATAAGGTTTATGCCTTTTCTTACTACTTTTAAAATAACTTCCCCTGCCATATCTCTAAGAATGCTACTTTTTCTTAAGCAACATTTAAATGTAGGTAATCACCATGAACTAAATTTAGAAGGAGAAAAGTGAATTTTAATGGATTTTAATAGTTTTCAGTTTAAATATCTGTACAATACTTTGGCCCAATGAGTTGGTTTTCATGTTGGTTTCTTTTCCTAGGGTGGTAAAGACATCTTATTCTTCAGTTGTATGACTCACTTGTCAGATAATTGTTTCCCAAGATTAAGTAATAGATAGATGGATGGATAGATAGATGTGAATAGATGACAGCATTAGAGAAATAATTGAGAGAGTAGATTAAGAGTAGATTTTGGCTCTCGAATTGATGGTGGAAATGGCTATGACTATTTTAGTAATATAATTGCATTAAGTAAAATTTTAAAAGAACACTAAATATTCATAAATGTATATATTTTTAACCTGAGAGCTTTTAAAATGGAACATGGGTTCTGAAGGGCAAAGGTCCAATAATTCAATTCTGACAAGCAAGCAAATTAACATAAAAAATTAAAAAATAGAGTAAGAATAACTAATTTTTTAAATAAAGATTGGCTTAGACTGAAAAAAGTAGTTTGGGAAAGGCCAACATCTGGAAGTGAGACTTGAAGAATAGGATAAAGCAGTCATACCCTACTTCCTGAGAGGTGGCTCAAGGTTAATGAGTAAATAGAAATTGGGAACCACTTGAATCCTAAGCTTTCTTTTGGTCTAGTCATTGAGGTTAAACATCTCCAAAGGAGATATAATATTCATGATTAAGAAGAGATCAACATATTTAAGCTCATTAATGTTTGTGTGTTGTGAACATGGGTGGCTCTTTTTCTTTTTCTGTTTCTTGTTTGTTTGTTTCGTGTTCTAAAAAAACACATGTACTAATTTTTTTAAAGAAATAAATTAAAAAGTAAATTTTAATATTAAATCAAATAAACACATATTTCAGTTTATCTCTTATTATTTCTGTACCTTAGGAAGGTCACTAGCCTTTTTAAACTCAAATCACTGCTATCTCATGTAGAAATAAAATCTTGTTATTGTGAAAATACATGTATGACAAGGTTTTGTAAACTTTGCATTTTTAAAATAATGTTAATTGATATTAGAAGAACGCCTAGCTATTTTAACTTCATTCAACTATTTAGTACCAGGAAGATTACAAACCATTCTGTAAGTTGCAAATATGATCACCAAAGCTTTCTGTAATGTTTTTTTAAACATTTTTTTAAAGATTTTATTTATTCATTTGACAGAGAGAGAGAGAGAAAGCAAAAGCAGGCGGAGTAGCAGACAGAAGCAGAGAGAGAAGCAGGCTCCCCGCTGAGTGAGGAGCCCGACGTGGGGCTCGATCCCAGGACCCTGTGATCATGATCTGAACCAAAGGTAGATAGATGCTTAACCAAATGAGCCACTCAGGCATCCCTCTCTGTCATATTTTTTAAGAACTTTTTAAGAAGATACAAAAATCTGCCTCTTTTCTAAAATAAGGAAATGGGGAATAAAACAGTCAATAATAAGAAATTGCCTGGACAATTTCAAAAATGGGCTTATTAAAATATCTTGTAAGCATTTAGGGCATTTTAGGGCACAAAAGGGTACGGGCTTAAGAAGGAATCGTATGCGACAAAACTTATTTTTTATATTTCCTAAGTTAGACACCTTTTAGATCATGAGAGTGTCTTAAAAGCAGTTTATCTTGATTCCAGATAAGCATTTGACAAGGAGTTTGCCATTTGATTGTATACAAAGTAGAGAAAAACTGGCTGGATGATAGTACATTTAGGTGGATTTATAGATAATTAAAAAAGTGTATTTCCTGTGTTGATTTGTCAATGTTAATTTTGGGGGTACCTCAAATGTCCTGCCATGAGCCCATACACTTGATCCTGTGAGGTGTAACATATATATTTTCAGTAAAGAAATCTTCATCAAATACACAGCTAATGTATAGCTACAGGAGAGAACTAACATCTTGAAAAACTAACAATATGAAATGGACATTCCAAATTTACAAAAAAAAAATAGGTAAAGACATAAAAGCTGAAATATAACACCAAGGAATAGAATATTTGAAAATTAAGTTGAGAACAATGAGAAACCACCTATGGGGTTAATCCAACTATAGAAGAAAAAGCTCAATAAGCAGAATGTCTGGTGAAAAATACAAGCTAATTGTATGATGTTAGAACTAATAAGACAATCTAGAAAGAAGGAAGGAAGGAAGGAATCAGAAAACAGGATATAAACCAAAATAGTGATAGATCTGACACTAGCATATGGGGAAAAAAATAGGAAAATAAAGATATTTAACCCAGGGAAAAGATTTTTAGAAGTTATGATTGCAAACTTCTTTTGTAGAGCTATCATAAAGAAGAGAAGGTGAGACATGCAAAATATGTTATTCTGGTACTCTTTGAGTATAGAATTCTATGGTTCTTATTTCTATAAAAAGGATACTGGCCAATGGACATTCACATATTGAATATAATGTGAAAAAGATACTGGCCAAGGACATTTGTATATTGAATATAATATGAACTTTGGACCTAAGTAGTCTTCAGATTCCAGCAAGGGTTACAAAATATAGAATCTCCCTGATCCATTTCTGAGGACTTCTCAATTTTAATTACGCACATAAATGTGCAAAAAACTGCCCAGAAAGAGGGAAGTAGGGAAGGCAAGAAAGATAAACAGCATGATATGTATAAATTATAATGTTCACTGTATCATTCAACAAAAACATGCAAAATAAGCTAACTGTATTCTTTTGCCAGAAAGTTAACGATGATGGCATGAATTACGATAAAACTATAAATTCTTGGCACAAAACAATAATTCTAAGAAGATTTATTTTTAAAAAATAAAGATAAAGTGTTTCACAGAGATAATTTAGGTGTACTTTGCCAAATTGAACAAATGATTTATTACTTTCTAACCAGAATAATGTCTAATTTTTAAAAAGTTAGTGTGTATTTCTTCATGCACCTATGTCTTGCAAACTGAGAAGAAAAGTTTTGCTTGAAAACTATTTAATTAACACACTGCATAACTATGCATGCAGAATAAACAAATTAACTTATGGTTACATGAAGAAAATATAAAAGATAATGCTATTTTGCACATGGTATTTTATGATACAGATAGGTCCAATTGAATGTTTATCACATTATTTAATAAACTAAATGTTAAAAATCTCCACTGAAGGGGCTCTTGGATGACTCAGTCCATCGAGCATCTGAGTTTTGATTTCAGTTCAGATCATGATCTCAGGGTTGTGAGATTGAGCCCTGCCTCAGGCTCTGCACTGGGTGGAGCCTGCTTAAGATTCTTTCTTTCCCTCTCCCTCTGTCTGTCCTCCCCCAACTCTCTCTCCCTCTCAAACAAACAAACAAACTGTCCACTGAAAAAGAATGGACTCCAGAATTTAAAATTCTGAAAAGTCAGAACAAATTCAAAGAAGGATAAACAATATACAACACATGCTGAAATACGAGTATGCTAGACTTAACAGGGGGAGTAAAGCTTTCGTTTACAATCATAACTTGAAAATAATTAAATATATTAATCAGAAAAAAACATTACTGATGTGTGCAAGAATAATATGTTTATCAAGAAAAACAAACCAGTGGTTAAAGTGAACGAAGATGGGATAAGTACCCTTGCTTATAAAATTGTTTATCAAACACAGATAGAAGAAAAGCTCAATAAGCAGAATGTCTGGTGAAAAAAACTTTAGTATGAACAATATTTTTAAATTTTAGTTCACGAAATAATAGATACCATATGTTACAACAAGAATGTGCACACACATACATGTTATAGGACACAAATACTTTGTGTGTGTGTGTGTGTGTGTGTGTGTGTGTGTGTGTAATAAGGACACAGAATCTTTACATTGATACTCTCTCTGTTTGAACATCTGGTATCCTTTTGCACGGAAGGGAAACTTGAGTAGTCCAGGCACCTACTAAAACAATGGAAGATAATTTTGCTGTGTGTAAAATAAAGTGTATTAGTGCTTGACAAATAATCAAATGTCCCTCCCTGAGGTTCCTCTCCTTTCAAGAAGACCACACATCCCTATGTGAATAGCTATGATTCATGAAATTTTAGCAGAATTTTTAAGAGCCAGGACCTGACTTACTATGTTTATTTGTCCCCATTACTGGATGATGGGTTGTGTTCCCAGTAGAAGTTGCTTGGTCCCCTTGGGTCCCAGTGAAGGCAACAAGGAATAAAGTCACATATGACTCACAAAAGAATATTGGGGCTATGAAAAATAAACCTTCATTATGGTAATCACCTGAGACTTGGGGAGCGTTTGTTATTGCAGCATAATCTAGAAATCCTAACTAATACAGTATGGAATTGAAGAAACCAGCTTCTATTAATTATTATCTGTATACAGCCATACAGTAATTAGGAACTAGATTCTATTCTCAGTAACCACTCCTGAAAGGAGTTGACATATATTGTCCCCATGGCTACATCTGCATAGCTTTAAAGACAACAAAACAGCTCCAAAACAAAAATAGCCTTAACTTTTAAATAGTCTTAACTCTCCTTTTAAGTCCTTTCAAAAACTTTTTCCACTAATGGCCTTTATTTTTAAAGGATGATATCTACGATAGAAACAGTTAATTTAGGGGTCACGGTAATCTTGCTACCTAATTTGAGCTCATCTTGGGTTTGAATTTTCAAACCAGAAGTGTAGAAGGCAGAGGAGATAGAAATACATTCAATTGATTATAAAACTTTAGTAATCTGAGAACCATCATGTTTTGCTGTTAAATACAGAAAGAAATTCCCACAAATAATTTTATAGACTATTACTGAATATTTACTTTAAAAGAATAAAAAACTCAAATAAAAATAGAATTACTGATATTAAAAATAAAATTAAGCTCCTTTCAAACTAATAACTTATATGAAAACCAAATTCTTCAAATTATAGAATTATAGATTGATTAATGTCCCACTAAAAAAAAAAAATCACTAAATCCAACCTGCTCAAAACAGGGGAAAATGATAGTGGTAGTATGAGGGATTAAAAACAAATTATAAAGTACCTAAAAGATAATGGATCCATAGACTAGAAATAGATGCAGCTTATGAATAATAAATCTTGCCAAAATAGAACCACTAATTACTTTGCTTGTATTATAAAATTTAAAACACAATGGTTAGTAGACACAATCAAATAAATAACTCAGATCCCAAAGTATAGATAAGTGTTACTGTGAAAATATATGTTTGATAATTGATTACAACTTAAACAAAAGTAATAGAAAATTGTGAGATCATGTCCCTTACAGAAATATAGTACATAAGAGGATGCTACAAAAAAATGATAATAAATTCCATTTCGGTGAAGATGATTTATGAACTGGTATAGAACATAAACAGCACATAGCTTAAGTTTGCACATTTTTAATGACTTGCTTTTTGATTGGGTATATGTGTTTTTTTAAAAAGATTATTTATTTGAGGGAGAGAGAAAGAGAGCATGAGCGGGGGTGGGGGGGAGGAGAGGAAGAGTGAGGAGAGGGGGAGAAGCAGACTCTCTGCTGAGCAGGGAGCCTGATGGCTTGATCCCATGGATCATGATATGAGCTGAAGGCAGACACTTAAATAACTGAGCCAGCCAGGTCCCCTGATTAGGTGTATGTATTTTAACAGTAGTTAAGGAAAGGTATGTAAACAAAGAAACTTTATGATTTTGTCATAATCATCAGGATAAGCAATGCAGAATTCCTCAGTAAATTTTGAGAACATTTTTTTTCAGAAAATAAGTAATATTAAGCCTAATTTCAACTAAAATAGTTTAAATCTCATCTGCTAAATTATATTATCTCTCATTCAAGTTATATGGCATTCTGAAATGAATCATTGACCCTTAAAACAAATTACTACTTTGAAATCCCATTATGATTAATAGCTTTTGAATCCATCTTATGGATTTCCTTAGAGGGGATTCTGTTTTACAAAGAGATACTAAAACACCATAGGAAGAACCATTGCTCCATCTTCTTACATGATCCAGGGAGGATGTGGTTCATACCACATTCTACTCCAGGTTGACTTTTCAACACAGTCAACATTACTATAGATCATATTCACAATAATATCATTTACTATATGGCTGGTATACAGAAAATGCAGCAGAGAAACATAAAAAGGCCTTACAATATTGCAATCTGAGTCCTATCTTTTGGTATTTATTCTGGTCCATGATATTTAGTATTTCTATGCCTCTGGAAAATACTGTTAGAAAGCTGAGGCAGAAGTATATGTTAAAAGGAAAAAAACATCACTTGTCAGGCTATCTTTACAGCACTTTCCAAGCCCTCCAGACTCTTCCAACCCCACCCTTTGTCCTGGACTGTGCAGAGTCCCTCTGCTGGAAGAGTCCAATCTTGGCTACTATTTTTTCCTACATGGAAAAGGAGGTTTCTAGATCTGCTACGTCTCCTTTCAATCTACTTTAACAAATAGCCTACTGTGTATCCCCTTCTTATCATGAGTCGTGAACTCTCCATTGAAAGTCTAAATATCATCTGAGAATATTTCGTGTTTTCTGTGTACTTTAGAAGATTTGCATTTTATCTGGAAATCTGCATATCTTCATCAGATGCAATGGACTTCTAATTTAAGCAACAATAGGATGTGAAATATGAGATATAATGGCTAGTATATTTTATTCTCCCTTGAAGTTGCTTTAGGTTGGAAAGCCTGAACATATTTAGTAGGCAAGAGGGAGATCATTGCCATAGGAAGAATTTAGAGAGGTAAAACTAGTCCAGGACTCCATTCTTAAGTATGGGATATGATATTCCTTTTAGGGCTTATGCTAATGTAGTTTCTGGCTAAAGTTGATGACCCAATTCACTTTTTAAAATTAACTATACAGAGTAGGTCAATGAACACTATGGACTGCAAAAAGGAAGAAAAACAATCTATCCTACTAAGAAGCTTATGAAAATTTCATAGTAAGCTATACAAAAAACACCCAAAACTACAGGGTGCATAATTAATTATATAGTTAGTAAAGTGCAACCTAGGGATAAATACTACTGAGGACAATGAAAAAGAATCATCTCTGGGAGGTGAGATTAGGCTAGGCAGAAATAGCACCAGTTCAATTTCTTTAAAAACTGCCCACAATACAGAGAAGAAATATAGATTTCTCAATGTGAGAAAAATGCGAACAAATGAAACTTCAGGAAGGAACAATAAAAATGATTAAGGGTATAAATGAAATGATTAATGGACAGAGATTAAAAGACAGTATCCATTTAATTTGGTAAAAAGACTAATGGGAAATTCAATCACTTGAAAGCCTCTGAAGGGTAAAAAAGAGGGGAGAAGGAACAAATTTTAGGTTAGTCAAGAGAAAATAACCAGAAGTAATGGGATGAAATTGAGTATAGGAAATTTTTGAGTGACTATCACAGAAAAGGCAGCTTTGTTAGGTCTATTAGGCTGAGGAATTGTTTTCTAAGGGACGTAGTAAAAAGCCCCTTTGCTTGAGCCATTTATGTAGACCAGACAAAGAAGTGGGTAATGGTATAGGAAACAATTCTATATTCACAAAATTATGGACATTATGATCTAATAGCTCCTATCCTGCCAGCACAAAAAGTCTCTAATGTATATAATTCTTTGGCTTCCAGCTTTTGCATTTTCTCATTTTAGGAAAAGCTGATAGAACACTGAACTGGAACCTTGAAAATGGACTTTTTCCATGTACTACTTCCGTGACTTTTGTAACTGCATCACTTTCCCATTTTCATATTGTTTACTCTGTTAGTGTTGGTGACTTAAAATTCCTTTGGCAAGAAAAATATTCAAATGTATGGTCTCCAGATAAATGGTGGTTTGCAATACAAGAATCTTAGTGACACATTTTGTAAATCTACTAACCAACTTAAAACTCAATAAAGATTACTTTTATCCCCTTGGTTTGATAGTGTTTTTAAGATATCTTATAATCATAAAAAAAGATATAATCATAACAAAGCTGTAATTTATCTAGCATTTAAACAACTGAAAGATTTGGCATATAAAATTATTGTCATTATACACTGTCCCATGAAAGTGATAGTCATAACAATGATTCTGTGATACATATATATATTATATCTTCAGAATCATTTCATTAACAACATTGTATATTTTGGTCTATTCTAGTGTATTCAGTCTAATTTAAAAGGGGAGGGATGTAGATATTTGATGAACATTAACCATAAACTTTAAAAATAGATCATCGAGGATAACATAGTGCTAAATGTGTTAGACAAATAAGACTTTTTCGTCTAAATAATCAGCTAATGTTTTTTGTCATGAGGGTTTTTATCCAGGAGCACAAAAGGATTTACCTGACATTATGTGTGGAGTAAAATAGAACTGAGCTGCTAAAAGTAGTTGGTAATACTTTAGGGTTTTAAAAATATACTCACATATTCTCTTATTTAATCTTCACCATTACCCTCTAGGTAAATTCCAGCTCAAATGACTTGCCCAGCATCATTCATTTGATGCCACAATAGGATGCTGATATCATGCCCTGGAGTTTTAAGCACTGATTATCTTTACACTGTATCAAATTATCATTTGGTCTCTCATAGTAAAACGAGCAATAAGGTTTTTTAAAGAAACGTGCCATTTTCAGTTTGTGGGATCATCCTCCCTGTGTATGAAGCAACATGGTATAACTAAAGAAGAAACACACTGTATGTCAGAAGTCTAGAATTCTACTCTTGGTTATATTGCTAACTGTCAGATCTTGGGTAAGTCATGGAATTTTTTGAGTCTCAGTTTCCTCTACCATCCATATTGGGTTACATAGAATTTAACAATATTATTCAACTCTAAAATCTGGTCCAAAACTATAATGGCATGGTTTTCAAATGTGAAATCATTTTTTATTTTTTTTATTTTTTAAGCAGGGGGAGTGGGAAGGGGAGAAGCAGGCTTCCCGCCGAGCAGGGAGCCTGATGCAGGGCTCGATCCCAGGATCCTGAGATCATGACCTGAGCCAAAGGCAGTAGCTTAACCAACTGAGCCACCCAGGTGCCCCTGAAATCATTTTTTAAAAACTAATTTTTAAATCTACTTTTAGATAAAATTAATTTTTAGATACAATTAATTTTAATTTTAGAAAAATCTAATTTGTATCTAATTTTTTCCTTGCAATTTTGTATTTAATGCTTTTGTTAGCTCTGGAAAGCTATCCAACAAACTTGAAAACTTCATCATTTGTCCAACAAAGTAAATAAATTCACCAGATGATAGGCATTGTTTAATGGGTAAATTGTAATTTATAATGAATATTAAGCAATTTCTGTAAAAATAATTCCTAACATTTTTATTTTAAAGATCTATTTACATTTTCAGTCTTCGGAATGAGTGAGGTCAATTATCTATATGTATATTTTGTTAGGAAATAAAGGCATGAAGGAATCAATATCAGTTTCCCATCGGCTTAGGGATTTATACTTTTCAAAGGCAGCGAGTGATAGAGTTTGTATTCTTGCTCTCCTCTGCATTTCTTAGGCCACTGTCAATTTCCAGACTTGGTATTTTAAGAAGAATATAATAACCTGGGGTATTTCGAGAGAAGAATGACTCCGAGGGTAAGGAGAGCCAAAATAATATTATAAGCTTACAATATTAAAGAAACCAGGGATGTTTATGGTGCAAAAGTAGATTCAGATCATTTTTGATAGCGAACAAGGTACTTTTGTCTTTGATATGATTAACATCCTGGAGAAAAAAATGTATCAGTACAAAGAGTTGCATGATAAGGCAAGGTGAGATTCATTCTGTTCCCTAGCATGAGTGCACACACTTGTGCAACTTTATCCACTACAAACAAATTCAATATGATAGTCATATATTAGTGAAAATAACATTTGTTTTTATTTTTAAACTAATCCATCTATCTGAGCAAAAACTGGTGTTTCCTGGAAGATTCATAAATTTATGAAGCTGCCAGATACTATGTTAGTCTTTGCAGATATAGCAAGAAACAAACCTACAAATTTCCTGTCCCCATGGGCTTCTATTCTAGTGGTGTGAAACAGATAAATAATAAAACAAATAGAATGCAGGATAACTAAAGACCATGAAGACTGATACGAAAAAAAAAAAAAATACACAGATGAATGACCAAGAGAAAAAAGGCCATAGTACCTTGGTGGGCAGAGGAAGATTGTTTGAGGAAGTTACATTTATTTATTTATTTTTTAAAGATTTTATTTATTTGACAGAGAGAGACACAGTGAGAGAGGGAACACAAGCAGGGGGAGAGGGAGAGGGAGAAGCAGGCTTCCCGCAGAGCAGCGAGCCCAATGCAGGGCTTGATCCCAGGACCCTGGGATCATGACCTGAGCCAAAGGCAGACGCTTAATGACTGAGCCACCCAGGCACCCCAGGAAGTTACATTTAAATGAATATCTTACACATAAGAAATAAGTCAGCCATGTACATAACCAGAAAAACCACAACTCAGGCACAGGGATGAAAGAGGAGGAAGTGTGATTGAGGGCACAGGAAAAAAATAGCAATAAGCCGGATAGAGAACTAGATGAAGTGAATGGATCTACACAACAGTGTGGGAAAGAGAGCCATGGTAATAATGTATGGACAGGTGCTTGTTATGTTATCAGAGGCAGAAACAAGCATGGAGGTATGGAATGAGTGAATTATTCCTGCTATCTATGCTACATGTAGGAGAAGAGTGAATTTAAGATTATTAGATCTTAGAAAATTATGTTGGTAATACAGGGACTTCTGAGAAATCATTTCCTACTCCTTCCCATATTCAGTATAGTCACAAAAACCTGCACAAAAATGCTTGTGGAAGCTTTATTCATAATTGCCAAAACTTGGAACCAACCATGATGTCTTTGAGTAGGTAAATGGATAAACTGTGATACATCCAGAGAGGGGGAATATTACTCAGCATTAAGAAGAAATGAGCTATCAAGCCATATAAAGACATAGAGGAAACTTAAAAATGCACATTACTAAGTGAAAAGAAGCCAATTTGAAAAGGCTACACACTGTTTGATTTCAACTATTCGACATTCTGGAGGCCAAACTGTGGAGACAGGAAACAAACCAATGGTTGTCAGGGGTTGGAGAAGGGAGGATGAATAGGCAGAGCATAGAGAAATTTTAGGACACTGAAACTATTCTATAGGATACTACAATGGTGGATACATATCATTACTTATTTGTTGAAACCCATAGAATATATAACACCAATAGGGAACCATAAGGTAAACTACGGACTTTGGGTAGTTATGATGCGCCAATGTAGGTTCACTGCATGCCGGGAATGGCCAGCAATCCCTGTACCTGTGGATGAAAGATGACTCCAAACTTTGCCGTGAAAAAGAGGAGAAGGCAAGGGGGTCAAAGCTCAGAGACGAAGACCCTTTGCTCTTCTTTGCGTCCACTTTTATTGGTCCTTCAAGTTGATCACAAATCCTTATCATTGGTTCTCAAGCACGTGATGGGTGACAAGGGGTCTTACTGAAACTAGGAGGATCTGTTTACTGGAAAGATACGATACGCTAATCTGCGTGTTCTACGAGTTCTGCTAATCATAGCCTAGGGGACAATGCACACATCTCTTGGACCACAGGGCGGCTGTTTGGGCTAAGACAGCTTCTGGGAAGGTAACTCCCTGCAGATGGCTGAGTGGCCCCACAGGTCTCGGCATTCCAAAGGCCCACGCCCTTCTCTGAAACCTTCCATTGCCCCCAGTAACCTCTGTGTTACATTTTAGCAAGCCAGGTATTATGGCTGATTTCATGCTTCTACATTAAGCCCAACAACTGACTGTAACAAATGTACCACTCTGATGGGGGATGTTGAATAAGCAGAAGGTTATGCATGTGTGGGGGCCGGGACTGTGTGGGAAATCTCTGTATCTTCCTCTCAATTTTGCTATGTAACTAAAACTGCTCTAAAAAAATAAAGTTTTAAAAATTAAATTATAACAATTTATTTAATAATTCAAGTCTCAAAAAGTAATAGTTAAGTGTGTGAAAGCTATAACTGGCATAGGTCTTGATCATTCATTCATTCATTCATTCAATATATATTGAGCACTTCTTATGCAGCAGGAAAACTTCTAAGCAAAAGGAACAAAATAAAAATGCATTTCTTCATCAAATTTGTATTCTACTGGAATAGCAAGTTATTCAATAACAAGTTAAATATGGTAAGCTGTGGTGGCTATTTTTGTATTTGATTCAGATTCTGCTCTTCTCTGCCATGCTCTGCATATCAGGTAATTATACCCCTAGGGCTTCCTTAATTTCACAGTTCCAGGTAGGTTTTTCCAATTGGAGGCACTTACAGAATACTGGAGGGTGTGAGGAGAGGAAAAGACAAGGTATTTCATACATCTTTCCACTTTTGGGGGATTCTCTCCCAGCAGCTGTGTCTTCTACTTCCTCCAAATCTGTACCTCCTATTTGACAGCCCCTCAGAGAAATGCAAATTAAATGTAAATTAAAGGCATAATGAGATACCATTTCACATCCAGATTGACAAAAATTTAATAATTGGACAAAACCAAATGCTATCATGGATAAGAAGCCATGAGAAGACTTATACTCTTTCAGTGGGGGTTAAACTTGGTAAAAACATTCTGAAAAACAAACTTGAATTTTTTTAGACAAGTTGAAGATAAATCCTACTGTGCATCATTTCTAATTATACATTCTAAAGATACATTTGCACATGTGAACCAAGAGAAATATACAAACATGTCCCTGCCTTACTTATTTCTTGTAATAGAAAAACAATCTGCAAATCATCCTAATAATTTTAAAAAGACAAATGCATGAATAAATGAATTTTGTTAATATATATTCAATGGAATATTCTAACAAAGTATAGATTAATGAATTAGAGATTCTTATATTAATATGGATAGAATTTTTAAAAGATTATTCATTTATTTATTTGCGAAAGAGAGAGAACACGAGCTGGGGGAGAGGCAGAGGGAGAGGGAGATTCAGACTCCGTGCTGAGCAGGGAGACCGACATGGGGCTCCATCCCAGGACTCTGGGATCATGACCTGAGCCAAAGGCAGACACTTAACCACTTAACCGACTGAGCCACCCAGGTGCTCCATGGATAGAATTTTTAAGTGCACTTTGAATGAAGGAAAGCAATCATAATATATCACATAATACATAAATACAAACACATACAGTATAATTCCATTCATATAATGTTCAATATGTGAAAAACTAAATATTTTATATATAAACAGAAGTGCAAACTACTTATTTAAAAAAAACAGGGTGATGGAAAAACAAAACACATGGTAGAATTTGGCAGAAGGGGGGATTAGGGAAGAAGATGAATTTGAGGATGGAATTTCTGGCATTTACAAGGTAATTGGTGCTCCTCTCCTAAGATGATTGGTGGGTACCTAAATGTTCGTTTTTTTTTAATTCTTTCTCTCTTCCTTATATCTTACCTAAACATTATGTTGTACTTTTGTATTTTTTTATAATTAACTAAAGCAGAGCTAGATGCAAATGTACAGCTATATAAAATTACTAGTAGTACTGCAAAATTATTATTACTGTTCACAATAACAGGTATGAATAATACTATCTGGTACATGACACACATTTCAGAAATATAAAAAATATATAGGCAATGCACAAGTCAGTTATACTAGAGGCTGACAAACCAAAGTGCACTTAAAAATTTTATGGTTTCTCACCCTAGGAGAGAACATACTAAGTATCATGGACATTTCTATGTTCTGTCATTCTCATGGAAAGTGGTTATTATTGGGTATTTATAATCTCCACTTATCCATTTAATTTTAAGTAGACCCCTATATACACAGAAAGGCTTTGAATAAGAATGAATGAATAGCACTCTTTGAGGGCAAAATCTTCCCCAACACTGGAGAAGATGAAACTTCTCTATTCTATATCATTTCCCTCAACCAAAGTACTTGTCATTAGGATGTAGAACATACCCATGTGTGCAAAAAGGATATCAAAGCTGGAACATACACAAGTTTAGGCAGGGTAAAATATCTGGCCATTAAAGTTAGCTCTCCAAGAAACTACATTATGGATGGGGAAGTAATGGACTGGTGCGGGCAATGCGTGTCACAGTTAAAGTCAAGAGGACAGGCTTAATACAGGAAGGAGAAGACAGGTGGAGAAAAGGAGCTTCACATAAAAGGAGACAAAATGAGTTTAGGTGAGTATCATTCAGTATCTGGGAAATTTCCTTGGGAATGCTCAACTTGACCCCTGTGGAACTTAAGAAAATGTCCATAAAGCTTTTTAGTTTTCCATTCTCCAAGTGTAGAATTAGTTCTCCTTCCTTGTGTACTCAATGTTTGTCTTTTTAAAAATTTTCATTGGGAAAAATTTTCAAACTGAAGAGCAAGCTGTGTCACAGAGATGTGTCACAAAGACTCCCCATCTTTAGAACACTTGAGAGTAACTATCATTTAGCACATGGTTTCGACTTGTCCCTTGACTGATTTTCACTTTGATTGTTTAATCAAGGTTGTGCCTCTCAGCCTCCTCAACTGTAAAGTTAGTCCTTTCCCTTTTGTAATTAATATGATTTTGTAGGGAGGTACTTTGAAATGTAAATAATTACAGATGTAAATGTAAATGTGTACAAGCATGTCTTCGTCATTCTTTGAGTATTTTCTGGCTTCTGGGAGAGAAGATCTGTTAGTCTGATCTTCCACGTTCCCTGGCCCAGAAATAAAAATCAAATTTTTTCTTCAAAGGGGGTCCCAGTATCACCTAACATTTACATAAAAGTAGATATATGTTTGTGTGTTTCTCTGTGTGTAAATATATGCATGAATAGAGAGAAATCAATCCCCCTACATGTAACAAATCTCCTTTAATTTCTATTGCCCTATCCCCCTTCTCTGCAGATACTGTCCTCACCCTGATAGTTCTCTGACCCTCCACGTGGAGCCACAGTGCCATGCAGAAGTCCCTGCTTTGGGTCTGGATGCCCCTAGACTCCATTGTTTTTTAAGACCAAATAATCCTATTAATTCCTTCGGAGGACTTCACATTTTATATTAGGCAGAAAACATACTTCTCACTTGACTTGATTGCCTGGGGAAGGGGGGGTATAAAACCCCAGAGAGGTATTTTTAGACTATTATCGAGTCTTCATTATCTTCCCGTTAGATTTTTCATATTCTTAGAAGGACCAAACTCCTGTACTAGGATTATGATCTCTGCCAAGCTGAGGGAACATATGCTTTCTTTTATTGGTTGCAGATGGCTGACTTCATAAGGAAGTATTGAGAGAAGGCTTACAAACGTCCAGTTACCAGATATGGAAATTCTTATGAATATATAAGTTGTCATAGGTTTTTTTAAACTATGGAGTCTTATTCATTTCACTGCTGAATGGATTAGTACAGACCCGTGGGAATCTTATAGTCAAATTGGCAAGAAAGAAAATTAAAGAATGGAAGTCTAATTGCACCTTCTATGATTAAGGTATTTGATGTTTACATTTTTTTTTTTGTACTTGAAGGATGGAAAGGAAATAATGAAATGGAGGTAAGAAAATTAGCAATTTTAATATTTTAGGCTCAGGGATATAATGTAGCTTCTAGAGGTTAATGTGTCTATTTTGTAAAATTATATATTTTTTTGAGGGAAAGAGAGAGAGAGAGAGATCATGGGGTAGGGGCAGAGGGAGAGGAAGAATCTCAAGCAGACTCTTTGCTGAGCATGGAGCCCTGGTACATATGTATCTCCAACCCAAGACCCTGAGATCATGACCTGAGCCGAAATCCAGAGTTGGACACTTAAACCACCAAGCCACCCAGATGCCCCTACTTTGTGAAATTATATTTTGACCTATTAAAATGTTGAAGCTCATCATGGAAGTTAGCAGCCCATGCATAAGGAAATTATGGGAGAAGGGACTAGAAATCATTATCAAGGCCATAAATTAAGAGAGGCTATTCATTGAGAGGCTGTGTGGGATATCAGTCCATGAAAATGTAAAATCTCTTTAAGAGACAGAACAGAAATCATATTTTATCTTGGCATCTCCAAGACCTTGTTTGACACATTAGTCATACAACTGATGTGTGTTGAATAAATGACTATAATAGGCATAGTATCACTAATGGGAATCTCTAGCATGTTGTGAAATGGGCAAGATTCATCCACATATATACCACAGTGAATAAATGGGTGAAAGTATTTTCAGCCATGGAATTCAGTTACATGGCCCACAATGACGATGGATCTTGCTCTAGCAGCACCCAATACTGTTAACTAAGTTCTCCACATTATGATGGGTCCTTAACCTCGTGTGTGTGTGTGTGTGTGCATGTGCATGTGTGTGCATGCGTGTGTAAGACCATTAGCTACCTAGCACACATCCTCCTAGAGTCATAGCCACTAGTGACCAGGATATTCCAATGGGTGTATCTGGCATGAGCCAGTGCTTGGAAGGAGGTACATCATAGCTTTGCTTCAGAAGAAAATGATTCAACTTATATATAAGCAAAGCCACATATCCCTAAGATAAGTGTTATCCTTCTGGATCTGGGTATAGCATTAACCTTTTAATGTAAAAATACCATAGTTTAAATGATGTAAAGTTAAAAATAAAATCGTTCTTAATCTCCTACTTATTCTTTGCCACTGCACTATTCTTATATCTTCTAGTCCCATATCCCTAGTACCCAGTCCCAGATAGCAGAAACATGTTTCAACTTGCTCCTATATGGTATGATTTCTAATGATGAGGATGTATGCCTATGTCCTACTTTGAAGTGACTTTCAGTTTCTAAATAAGCCTGATTATCATAAAGACATTGAATAAAAAAGAAATATTACAAGACTAAATCCCCCTAATACTCAGAATCTTATTTTAGATAATCCCATTCTGATATGGTAGAGTATATTTGCTCAGTGTTAATAATAAAAAGAGAGTTGAAGAGAGAGAGCTTCATACTGATGAAAACTTGCTTTAGTAGAAAACAAATATGATTTCTCATTTAGTTGATAAGCAGGCAAAATAAAAGGAATACAATTATACAAATTTTTTTGAATTTTCTATTGAACTTCCTTCTAATGAGTTATTTAGGATCTTCAAGATACATTTAATTTTTCACCTGAATTAAGTTTGAATAATTGCATTAGGTGACAATCCTTAAGTAAGCATTCCATTCACTAATCCATTCATCCATTTATTCAACAATTATTCATTAAGCTATTCTTTGAATTTTTCCTTAGTTTCTTTTCATCCTGTACTGTAGGCTGTTCAGAAAGACTGAAAAAAGTTAGGAAGTTGTATGTCTTGCAGACTATGGGTTTTAGTTCAAATATTTCCTTATTTAAGAATGAATAGTTCCAAAAAAGACGTAGTAGCTTCATTACAATCGATCTCCTGAGCTGTCTTTGGGTCTGGGCCCATGGCTCTCCTGGGAGAGAATTTTGCCCCGTGGCTCTGCTGAGTTATCGGAAACTGTGATTGTAGATGTGAGGGTGTCACTCTGTCCTAGGAACTGACTTTAGAGCCAAGAAGATAAACTGGTGCCAGAATGAGAAATAAAATTCAAGAACCTTAAAGAAACTGTAGATTTACCTGGGATTAAAAAAAAAAGTTATTAAACCTCTTTTTTAGGTTCAAGATACCATCAAACCTGCCTTCCCATGCCGGAATCTCCCCTTTTTTATGTACATAAAATGATTTTTAAAAAGAAATGAAATAAGGACCAAAAATGAAAAGAAAATAGTTGAATGACAAGCGTCATTTTCCATGCAGAATTACAAATGCAAAGAGAAACTCTCAAAAGGATCCAGTTGAACTTTTCACATAAATGAAATCATCTTAAAAACACGACTAGCAGAAGCCCTGTGTCTCTGCCTTAAAAAGCTTCAGACTGTTTTTCTGAGAGAGCACAGGAAGACACGTTGAGGGTATTATATCTGTATTAGAATTCTGAGATTTCTAAGCCACAGGCAAAGAATTTTTAGCCTCCTAATCCATTTGGTCTGTATGTTTATACAGTGGTTTACCCCTAGGGGTGATGAAAGTTTGTGCCACAATTTATTCTGTGGGTGACTTTAGGATCCAGAGTTAAATCAAATGAAATGGAATTAAAGTAGTGCCCCCCTTACCTACGAGGGATACATTCCAAGACCCCTGGTGGATGCCTGAAACCATGGATAGTACCAAACCTTGTGTATACTATGTTTTTTTTTCCTATACATACCTACCTATGATGAAGTTTAATTTACAAATTAAGCACAGCAAGATATTCGCAAGAATAGTTACAAAATGCAACACTTAAAACTGTATACTATAATAAAAGTTATGTGACTGTGGTTTTGCTCTCTCTTAAAATAGATTATTGTATTGTAACTCACCCTTCTTCTTGTGATGATGTGAGATGATAAAATGCCTAGTCATGAGATGAGGGGAGGTGAATGATATACACTTAGTTACCTAGCATTAGGCTACTGTTGACCTCCTGATAAGTCAGAAGAATACTCATCTGCTTCCAGACCACTATTGACCATGAGTGACTAAAACTGTGGAGAGTAAAACCACAGGTAAGGGGGGACTTTTGTAACTGTCACAGACTTTCAAAGAGCAGATTCATGAAAATGGCACACTGTTTTAGCTTTGGGAAGATGATATTTGTTTTAATAATTTTGGAATATGAATGTATTGCAGATATTGACAGATGCACCACAGTGTTCGGGGAAAAATGAAACATGGTGTTTGAGAGAAGCTTTCTTTTAGTTGTAAAGTCTTCTGGTCTCAGACTTCTGATTTTCTTTCCACGCAACTCATAAATTTCTGTCTCATGTATTTACTTCTATACGATCCAGAATGTCATTCTAGCTGTCCACTTTCAACTCTGTCCTCATGCTCAATTTCCTTATTCTCTTTGGTTATCTTGTTTGATCTGACATTCTTCTATTCTTTTTCTTAAGATTTTATTTATTTATTTGAGAGAGACAGCAAAAGAGAACAGGAGTGGGGGTGTGGGGCAGAGGGAGAGGGAGAAGCCCGATGTGGCTGGATCCCAGGACCCTGAGATCATGACCTGAGCTGAAGGCAGAGGCTTAACCAATTAAGCCACCCAGGAGCCTCGATTTCTTCTATTCTTTGCTTCCTCATTGTCCAGCTTCCTTCATCCCGGTTTGGAGGGCTGTTTCCACAATCTACACTTCATTGTAATAGGATCAGTGCTTTATCCATGAGGGATATGGGTATACTTATCTTGCAAGTTAATAATGAAAATGTAAGAATTGAGACTTATTTAGTTCACACTCAGAAATGATGATCAAGGCTACTTATAATTAAGAGACTTACTATTTTCACACTAGCTGTGGACTATATAAACTATTCTCAATATAAATAATCATTACATTCTTTATAGTTATGGTTAAATTGGGAAAGCAAAGTATAAGAAAAAATAATTAGCTCTGAACTATCTAATACATTTTTCAGGGAATTTCAAAATTGACATTAAAGACAATGGCATTAAATGTCGATGCTTTTGTTATGATAGACTTACATTTATCCCAAAAAAATCATTTTTAGATGAAGCATAACTTGTTTTAAAATTAATCACTCTTACAAATAATAAAATTATCATTACATTTATCTTAGATGTTAAAAATTTATTTCTGAATATGTCAATGATCCGGGTATATAAGCAAAATTACAATTATTCTATGGTTCTAAAACTATTTGCTTTACCTCTGCAGTAACAGTTGGTATTTTCCAGGAAATCTAAAGGACACATGCTTTTCTGGATTTTTTCCAAAGCAGTACATTAAATGACCTTGA
Source organism: Eumetopias jubatus (assembly GCF_037043125.1). Lineage (NCBI taxonomy): Eukaryota > Metazoa > Chordata > Mammalia > Carnivora > Otariidae > Eumetopias > Eumetopias jubatus. The sequence goes on from NW_028274807.1 coordinate 33,012,071, forward strand.
TTGTGCTTAGTATTCAATTTGAAACCCCTAAGCTTGGGTGTGAATTCCAGTTTGAGGTTTTCTTGAATTTCTACTGAGGCAATATGTGTAACAATACAAAACAAATTGTGGCAAAACAAGCCTCTAAATGACATTTGAGGATAATTGAAAAAATAATAAAAAATTGGACACCAGTAATATGACTGAACATCATATATATATAGTTCGAGATTCTTTCTAACTGTAACATTTAATAATGAATCCCCTTTAATATTTGATTACATGTAAAGAGATATTTGATTGACTTCTTTGGGTTTTTTTCTGAGTACCAGTAGCACTGTTGTAATATAGAAAATCATCTGCGGTGATAATTAAAAAAAAGAGGTTATCAAAAATTTTTTCTTATTTCAATATCTTTCCTTTGTACATGTTATTAAAGTACTACTCCTAATAAAGCACCTACGTTTTCCATGTTGATACCTTGCAACTGGCCAGCAAACACTATATAGAAATTAATTTTTAAAAACTTTCACTGGGACTCTCTGTGCTTACGGCTGAGAAAGTCAAGAGACATGAACATGGGTTTGGGCTATCTCAGAATATTTATGCCTCTTGAAATTGCAGTAATGACTGCAATTAGAAGGTACACATCCATGGAAAGAAAGTGACCTATGCCTACAAATGGTATAACAAACTGTCTTAGAAAAGAATCTAAATAAATGACTTTAAAGAGTCTATCTTGGCAAATAGATGGTGAATGAATAAAGTAATGATGTTGCAAATAACTTTTATAATATCAAAAGAATAAAGCAGTTACCTTATAAAACATTTTAATTTAAAATTTTTTAAATTTTGAGTAGAATAAATTTTTTTTTCATATTGTGAGGTATGCAAAGAAAGTGTAAATTATTGTCCTTGAAATACAATCTTACTAGGAAAAAAGTAAAAATGTTAATTGGATTAGAAGGAGGTGGTGTTTTATTATTTTATGTTAAATTCCTGTACTCTGTATAAGGACGATAGTTAATTTTTATTGAGTGCTTTACCTTCCCTCTCATAGAAACCCCATGAGATAGGCTCTCTTCTGGTTCTTCCTTACATCTATGGAAACAAAATCAGAACATACTAATAAGTTTCCCTGATTCCAGAGGCTTGAACTCAGTGCTGCAGACTTACTACAGCACCCAAGCTTTCATGCACTAAACCACAGCTATAAAAATTTAGAGAAGAGATGTCAGTATATGGTGGAATAGTCGGGAAAAGTTTCATGCAGTTGTGGCACTTGATTTAGGTCTCAAAGAAGAGTTTGAATTTGGATGGTATTAACAAGTCTAGGAAACCTGTGGCAAAGGCAAAATTTTTTTTACCAGATTAACATGGTAAAATTGGGAGCAGAGATGAGTTTAGATTGAGTGGGATAAATTGGGTCAGAATTTTATCGATTTGCAAGATAGTAAAAAATGATAGATTTTACATTCTAAGAAGTGGGAGATATTGACTGGGAGATTTATGCAAATTATCTATAAATATTTCTTGCACAGACCTTGCAGTCAATGTTAAAGAGTAGTCTAGAATAAATGATTACAACACAACCTATAAGGTACAATAATAGGAATGTATAAATATGCACAGCCAAACAAGAGGAGGTACAACAAGACCTCCAGAAGGGGTGACATCTGGGCTTTGTCTAGAAGGAAAAAATCATGTTTTAGCAAGATTCACCTGACACTAATGTTCAGAATGAACTAAATAAGAGAAAACTGGATGTCAAGTAGGAAACAAGCATTAGAGATATTATGTGGTATGATCAGATGCCAATTTATTTTAAGCAGGATGAATTACTGGTCAGAAAGATAATTAAGCCTAAAGAATTATAGTTGTAGACTAATATTATATATAAATAAGATGTCTCTACGACGTTTAATTTACTTATCCTGACCATGATGCTAACAGGACCAAGGTTATGGGCTTACTTGCTCTGTTCTATGATCTTGGAGTACAAGTCCCTCAAGAATTTTCAAAGTCTTTCACAGAACGACAAACAGAAATAATATGAAAATTTCCATAAAGTTCATGCCTATTATGGTCAACGTTGAAAAAATAAAACCCTTGAAAACATTTATTCAATTAGGTGTGGGGCAAGAGCATCATCACAAAGAATTATAATGCCTAATCAATAAGATTTACTCAGAGCTTTCCAGATAGAGGTGAAGGTCAGATCATACCCACATAGGTTTTATTTACTCAGGCATAGTCTCTCCAGCACTATTGTCTATGTAATACTCTTCACTGTTTTTGCCTAATAATGACAGTGATAATGGTAACAATAATAAAGAAAATAATATCGATCACTCCTCAAATAATTTTGGAATTAGGTAGAGTAAAAGCAAATAGTTACCATTTATTTAGCACATCACATATTGACATTATATAAATTAATTTTCACATCTTATGAACTAGGAATTTTTTTAAAGATTTTATTTATTTACTTGACAGAGAAAGAGACAACAAGGGAGGGAACACAAGCGGGGGAGTGGGAGAGGGAGAACCAGGCACCCTGCCAAGCAGGGAGCCTGATGCAAGGCTCGATCCCAGGACCCTGGGATCATGACCTGAGCCAAAAGCAGACGCGTTTTAATGACTGAACCACCCAGGCTCCCCATGAACTAGGAATTTTTACAAGCCTATATTACAGATGAATAAACTGAGTTTCTTATTGCTAGTGGGTGTCTGAGTTAGGACTGACACCTGGGAATGATTATGGTGCCCACCGAATTTTCTACGATTCTATACTTCTTCCTATATAAACATTACTTATGACTCAGAGGAATATTTTTATTTTTGATGCTTTCCTGCTCCAACAGCCCAAAGTAAGTGTTTAAGTAATTGCAAAATGTAGAAATGTAGATAAAGAAAACATAGAAGGATTTGCCCATAGAAGTGATTACCAGTTCCTATGATTCCTTTGTGGCACCCTGAAACTTAAATTTTAGATTATAAATCCAAACTCCAAAGTAGGAAAAAGAGGCATATCTGTCTTCAAATGCAGTCCACTGAACAGCATAAGGGACATCCACAATCTTGTCTTATGGGCTTCCTCACACAAACTCTCAGCCTCCCCTTTCTTTTCCCTGGGCCTAGCTCTTGAGATCACAGTGGGAAGAGAGGGTCAGGTAAGAAGTTTGTACTAGTTTTCTCTGCTGTCATCAAGACTGGTGTCAATAGTTCTCCAATAGCAGAGACTCCCTCCATGGGCATGCTCTTGAGACATCATGCCAAGGCATGCAGAGGGTCCTGGGGAAAAAATGGTACTTTCCTTTTGGTTGAGCTATCTGGACTCCCAGGTCTAATCCATCTCTAAAAATGTATCAGCTTTAACAGAGTTAATAAAGGTGACCCACTACTATTGATGTTCAGGGAATTAAAAGAATCTGGGATTTCTCTTTCTCTTAGCCTCTTGCTATCTCCAAGAAATTATCTTGCTGTCTGAAATTTTTGTCAATGATTTCAAACGTTTACTATTAATTCATTTAAACAAATGGTAAGCATCTAATATATGTCAGGTCTAGTATATTAGACACTGGGGATAAAAGAACCAGAGAAATTTGCTGCCTCAGGAATCTAGGGAGTATTTGCTATGTGTAGCTTAGGACTGAAAAGTTTTAAGAGGCTGAGGAAAACAATCTCAAATTATGTGACATGTTTTCTTTGACATTTTTTCCACACAGATAGAACAGCTTCCAATGATCGGCAAGCACCAAGGGACATAGGATTCTGGTGGGGATGATGAGTGGCCAGTCACCAAAGTTTGCATTTATACCAATAAATATAAAAGTTTTCTGTTATGTTCAGTAGTAATTTTCCAGGAGATAAGGTTCGACTTGTGCAAATGTAAATTTAGATAAAAACACACCAAGGAGATCTTTTGTCTGTAGTGCCCTGTTGAAAGGGGTTATGGATTTAGTTTTTCAGGTAGACTTTTTTGGTTGCTTTTTGTTAGACGGGGGAGAGGCAGAGGAGGGAGGAGAGTCAGGAGAGGAAGAGAGAGAATCGTAAGCAAACTCCACACCCAGTGCAGAGCCCAATGCCGGGCTCAATCGCACAACCCTGAGATCATGACTTGAGCCAAAATCCATAGTCTGACGCCTAACTGACTGAGCCACTCGGGTGCCCCTCAGGTAGAGCTTTCAGAGATATGGTCATTCTGAATTTTCCAGCAGTACACAGAGAAATGAAATTAATTTTCACTTTGTTCTAAAGGTATTGTTTTGAATGGGTTTCTAGCCAGCTACCAAAAAAAAAATATTTATTGATCCAATTTTCTAATTGATGATAAAGAGACTCTAGTATCATCTGTCTGGTTAGAATGCTTTATTTTTGTTGGCAGAACCAGTAGAAATTTTCTTCACCCTGGAAAAGACTTTGGACCCAGTAACATAACATGGTGTGTTTCTTCTTTTCATGGTTTTTATTTAAGTGAAACCAGGCTGATATAAAAAATAATACAACCTTGAGAGGAGAAAATCAGTTGTAGTGTGGCTGATTGCTGTTAAGTGGTAGAGAAGATCTGAAGGCTTTTTGTATTTGAGTGTTTGGAGTGTGGGCAGTGTCTAACTTCTTGCTTTTTCTTGTTAGCTTTTAGCACTAATATTAACATTAGTTACCACCCCATTCCTCATTAGCTACCTCCCTGAGTCACCCCCAAAGTCAGGAAACAGTGTGTTTCCAAAATAGGAGTTTCAAGGAATATTGTTGCAGTCTAGAGAGAAAATATGCTGTGAAATCTTGAAGCAAAGAACTAGCTGCCTCACCAGCAATAATCCATGTTTTTCCTTCTCTTTCCAATGTGAGGCTCCTCCTAATATCAATAAAGTGCATGTATTAATCACCTGCCGTGTTTTAGACATTGTCATATGCACTTGAATTATACATAACTTCATTTAATATTCCCAACATGTGTTTGAGGTAAATGCTGCCATCTCCTTTTATCAGATATGAGAAAAAGGCTTAGATACATTCAGCAATCAGCCACATTCAACTGGCTAGAAAGTGAGAGACATGTGAATCAAATTCAGGCATATCTGTGTCCAAGTCCATGTTTCTCCCCCTCTATTACAGTGCTTCAAATCTTCACAGACCAGCATAAGAGAATATTAACTATTATACTTATTTGCCTATTTTCATTGAGATAATAGGTGTGCAAATATCTAGTTCTGTTTCTAGAAAGAATAGCTTATTTCTATACATTGTTTAATCAAAGGAGAGAAATCATATTTTTGTATCTGTTAGCAGTGTTTGTGAAACAAAATTGTAACACGAAGAGTATTGGCCAACTATTCGAATGATAAAAGAGTATTTTACCTGGTATATACAGGTTTCTTTTATTTTTTTATTTTTTTTTAAGATTTTATTTATTTATTTGACTGAGAGAGACACAGCGAAAGAGGGAACACACGCAGAGGGAGTGCGAGAGGGAGAAGCAGGCTTCCTGCAGAGCAGGGAGCCTGGTGCGGGGCTCGATCCCAGGACCCTGGGATCATGACCTGAGCCGAAGGCAGATGCTTAAAGACTGAGCCACTCAGGCGCCCTACAGGTTTCTTTTATCTTTTTAAAATGACTGATCACTTCAGATCATTAAAAAATTAATCTTTGCTAATAGTAGGGCAAAATATCATGGCATCCCTGTGTATTTTTATAATACCTACAGCTATTAGCAGAAAGCATCTCTTGAAAGCTGCTCCACTTGGGATGTTGACTAACTGAGCGTCTTTTGGGTATGACTTGAAATCTTTTTGTTTAGTCAACACCATAACTGGTATTTGATTGTAGTACTTCCCTGATCCAAACAAAGCCCAAGAACCCAAGGGCCCCAAAATGTTTGGGTTCTTTAGGTGGACCAACAGCAGAAACGGCCCTGATCCCAGCCTCTCATTTCCTGGCTGAGCTTGGAGGAGACACACCGACCTAAGTCTATCTCATTTTCCCCAATTGTTAAATTACCCAAGCAGGATTGCTACAAGAATAAGTAAATTAATGCATAGAAAGTACTAAACATACTCTCCCTTATATATAAAGTCATTTTAATTGCTTATATTTCAACCCAAATTTTAATTGGCTTTTGATTATATTTACTAGACTGGAATAGTGTATATTTAAACATTTTTTAAGTGTAAGAGAGGTAAATACTTTTAAATAAAATAAAAAAACACCAAATTGAGTCTTAAAATCTGAAATGTGGCATTTTTATACAAAACTAAATTACTGCTTATCTTTTGGAAATTGAAGAATTGAATATTTCAGCTAGTTCTATTTTCTGTTTTTCCATGGTGGTTTTTCAACCTGATTTTGCCTGAATAACCATGGAAGCTCCACGCTAAGTGGTGACTCAGATACACTTTGCAATAATAGCTATGTTAACGGACTTTTAATGCTATTTTACTTTTCAGTTGCTCTCCACATGTCCCTGAAGTTTAATAAAGCTGAAAACATTTTATTTTATTGTCTCCAACTATTGATTATCTGTTTAATGTAATGTTGAAAACTCTGTGATATATTTCCTTTGCCATACTGATTAAATGAATTATTTTAAAGAAATAAGAGTTCTGCTTTAAAGCAAAGAACCCTAATACAGAATAAAATTGTTTCTTTCCTACATTGCTTGTGACTTCATTAGCAAGCCCACAAATCTTGTTCTCAGTCTTGCAAAAAAAGAAATTTGATTGTTTCCCAACCGATTTAGATATTCCTAGGGGCATGGCATGACAATTTAGATTTCTACTTCTTGATTTTATTGCCAACATAAGCTTATTTAAAGAAATGAATAACAAAGTCACTGACTTCGGATAAGTAGAAACATAAGAAAAGGAAAAATTGTTTGAATTTGGACCTCATTAAAGAAAAACAAACACAACTATTTGAGACAAAAAAGGAAGTACATAATAAAAAATAAAGGATATGTCACTATTGAAAGCAATCCTAAAATTTGTCTAATATTAATATAGACTATTAAGGAAATAGATATGGGTGAAGTACTGTATTAATTTGCTAGGGGTGCTATAACAAGGTACCAGAGACTGGGTGACTTAAACAATAGAAATTTATTTTTCACAAGCTAAAAGTGCAAGATCAACAGACAACCATCTCCTTCATGCCTTGCAAACAACCATCTGCTCCATGTCTTCCCATGGTTCCCCCTCTGTGTTTGTCTATGTGTCCTAAACTCCTCTCCTTATAAGGACATCAGTCATATTGGATTAGGGCCACCCTACCAAACCCTTTATAACTTAATTACCTTTTTAAAGTCTCGATCCCCAAATACAGTCACATTCCAAGATATTGGGTGTTAGAGCTTCAACTTATCAATTTTGGAAGGACACAATTCAATCTAAATAACTACTTCATGTAAGGATGACATATGTGAGTCTCTTCATCCATCTTGAAAATGTGGTACTGAGACATGGCATTTACTAACAGACTTAATTCATTTGCAAGGATGTACTCACACTGCAGAAACAAATTTTGCTGACCACATAGCCCTGACCTTGGACATTGTTTTTTCTCCCAATACCTCCTTCTTATCTTAGCAATAGTATGACCTTTTTTCAGGAAATAGCAACCTAGCAGCTAAACATGTCCAAGTGGGATTACCCTGTTCTTAAATATACTTACATGCCTAACCACAATGATTGGTCAAAGGAAGAGCGTTTGAACTAAACAATCCCATTAAATTTTTTAGATTCAGAGATAAGGGAAGAGACTGCTTCTCTCTGGAGGAAAAGGCAGAATATGTAAACCCAGGAGTACCAAGGTGTACTTGGTACTAGTCCTAGTCTTCTGGGAAAAGCCAGTCTGCAGTGGAAGATGAAACTGACATGCAAAGATTATAAAGACAATCGACAGAGTAAGAGTTTGGAAAATTTCAAATTCTTGACAATCTCTACCTCATTGATGTCCTTTGTGATTATATGGGCCAAAAATTCTCCCTTTTTTCAAAGCTAGCTCAAAATTAGATTTTGTAACTTCCAGGAAAAGATTACTGGTTTTATCTCAGTGGTCCTAGAAAGAGTTGCATGAACACATCTCATAAGGTAAGCAAGATATATATGGTTATATTTTATTGAATAAAATGAAAATCAAGATTCCTAATATATAATAAATGGGTTGACATTGGCTTCCCCATTTAGTCTGCATGGTAAACACCATGTGTATCTTATGCTAGATGATTCATCTTGAGAAAAGTGTTTGATTCTGGAAGGATGAGAATTGATAGTAGTGTTCTGATTCATTCATTCTCTTTCAGCATAGTGTAACATTGCATTTTCCTTTTATTATTTTATTTATTTATTTATTTTTAAAGATTTTATTTATTTATCTGAGAGAGAGAGAATGAGAGATAGAGAGCACGAGAGGGAAGAGGGTCAGAGGGAGAAACAGACTCCCTGCCTAGCAGGGAGCCTGATCCGGGACTCGATCCCGGGACTCCAGGATCATGACCTGAGCCGAAGGCAGTCGCTTAACCAACTGAGCCACCCAGGCGCCCTGCATTTTCCTTTTAATATTTTAACTGTATTTGTAAATAATACTATCTAATTTTAAGTAACCCAGAACTTAAAATGGACATTTAGCTTTTTTTAAAAAAAAATGCTATGCAGAAAATGCAGGTTAATACCAATTACAAGAGCACAAGGAAACAACAATGGCAAAATACTACTACTAGTATAAGTCATCCTTCAGCCATAGTACTAGGGTAAAAATAAAACCTTAAAATGATCAAAATATATTGGCAAATAATTTGGAAAAACGAATATTTTCAAAAGGACAATTTGAAACAGGAAGTTACATGAGTTATGGCACATGATGAACCTCATCCTAATACTAAATGATGAATCTGCATCCTAATGAATCTCATTTATTCTCATACTTAATACTGTTATGAAGCTGTAATGATTAACAAGATATTTTAAAAATATTGTTTATATCTTAATCCCATCCTTTAAAAGTTCAATGTAACATAAATAATATATTAATATAATAGCACCTGTCTGTAATTTATAAATAAATATGCATTTTTGTGCATGGTCAATAATGTTTATTAATGTGGGGCACCACTAAGAAGCATAGATTCCAAGGGATCCAAGTAATGTCAACTTTATGGAGAGCATACATACAGAATTTGCCAATAAATTAATATTATTTAACTTTTTTAAAAAAATAGATATATATCTAGGTGTGTTCCTTTTCTATAAACTAATTTAAAAAGAAAGTTAATAAGCAAAAGTTGCAGAAGACAAGAATTAAAACTTAAGAGAAGCTTTCTATACTGGTGGTTTTTCTTTTTTTTAAAGATTTTATTTATTTATTTATTTGACAAAGAGAGACACAGGGAGAGAGGGAACACAAACAAGGGGAGTGGGAGAGGGAGAAGCAGTCTCCCCGCGGAGCAGGGAGCCCGATGTGGGACTCGATCCCAGGACCCTGGGATCACGACCCGAGCTGAAGACAGACACTCAATGACTGAGCCCCCCAGGCGCCCGTATACTAGTGGTTTTTATCTAAGAGTTTACAATAGCCATACCTGGGACACCCATGAAAAATACAGATCCCAGGGCCTCACCAGAATTGTGATCTTAAATGGGTCCTAACAAATGTAGTTCCAAAAACCTTCCCTGGCATTTCAAATCAATAACTCTCATTTTCAACATCATAAAATATTTATTCAGGTATTTTTATGTATTGATGCATAAGTCATCTCTCTCTCTCTCTTCTCTTCTCTTTATTTCTGGAAATAACCACAGAGAGCTCTAATATGGCTTTGTAATCTTTAGATTATAATGAGTTGTCTGTTGGATACAGTATTGTGTATGTATTTTCTTACTCTGTAACTTATTTTTTTCACTCTCTTAATAAGGTCTTTGGATGATTGCATCTAATCTAATGCAATGTAGTTTATCAATTCTTTATCTTTATGATTAGTGTTTTTATGCCCTGTGTGGAAATCTTTGCTTACTACCACATGTAGTTCTCCTATTTTTCTTCTAAAAGTTTGGTTCTTTACCTTATTCATCTAGATCTGCAGCCCATCCCAAACTGATTATTGTGTATGAGGTAAGATACAGGTCAAGGTGTAATTGATAATTAATTTTTTTAAAATGGGTGAGCAAGTTACGGAAAAGGTAATGCTGATGATCACTGAATCCATTTAAGTACCAAACTAAGACTAACAACTAAGAGACTCAAAGCTGACAAAGATAGTTGTAATATTCTATAACTAACTAATATTAAGTGATGGAGAGTCAAAATAATAATGATTATAATAAAACTGCATATATAACATAAGTAATAAATATCAGAAACAATATATATAACAAATATCAAGAAGTGAGAGAAAAATGTGACAAATGTTAGTTTGCTATTTTATCTTTCAAGACAAGGAAGCAATCAACTAAAAAATGCATAATGATTCCAAATTTCCAATGGATTTTTAAACTTTTCTTAATCACAGAAACCAATACCTCTGGTAGTAAAGAGAAATGTATATCTGAATTTCATAAATTTCTCAGCTTAATATGAGAAATATTTTATATTAAATTTCTTTTTTTTCTGTTAAATTCAGATAGCATTAAAACTAATGAGGGATATGTAAATATGATCATCTTAATGAAATTATTCCCCCCAAGCATAAAACTGTGTGTGTGTCTGTCTTTCTGTCTCTGTGTATAGGAAGTTATTCATGGATGTGTAGGAAGGATTTTAAATGTTTTATTTATTTTCTTCTTTTTACTTTTCATCACTGCTTGATTTTTTTGAAAGAAAAATATGCATCATTCTTACAAAAAGAATAAAGCTGTTATTCAATAAGTGGATTTACTCAATCAATGGATTTGTACTCTAATGTTATCTAAACTTACCTTCACATTTAAAAAAAACACACAATTTTTCTTTAACCCAACAATATATAAATACTCTTATTTTGATAAGTATAAGTTATAAATCATAGTTTTATTATAAAAATTATAGATCTAAATATTGTTATAGATTTTCTTTTTCTACAGTAAAATTACTTGTGATTATTGACATGTCTCATTAGAATTATTCTTTCATTATTTATATAAATAGTTTAATTTTCAATTTTCAAATAGTTTTACTATTTTTATGCTTGTAGCACAATTGTCAGGCAGAGAGTGAGGTTTATGACATTGATAAAGGGATTGATCTTTGGGTAAAAACAACTATAAATTTATCTGCTTTCTCCAACTAAAAAGAATAGTATAATAGAAAGAATTAGATGCATATTCAAGTCACTCAATAGAAGGCCCATATTGGGGGATCAGGGGAAAAAATAGTAAAAATGAGTCATTTGGCATATATTTGAAGACTGGGTTGCATTTCAGGAAGTGTAAATAGGATTAGAGAGAACCCCATGGAAAATAATGGCATCAGGATGAGAAAATATGTCATATTCATGAAGTGGTTACACATTTTGCTTAAGAAAAGTATAGGAAAAGGGTTGGCATGGTCAAGGATGCTGGAAAAATATGTTTAAAGTGTTTAAGTCCTTGATTTTTAAATAAGGACCCTGTGTTTGATTCATACTTATCAGGAATCTATCAAAGATTTTACATACTTTACTGCAATTTAATTTATCTGAGACTGCTGTATATAGCATGAATTAGAAGAGGGAGAGATTAAATAGAGGGATGCTGGGAAGAAGGTTATTTTGGCACAGGTAAGAAACAGCTAGTCCTGCACTAATTTGATAGCAGTGGAATGGGAAGGATGTGATCCATCTTAGTATGTGGGGATTAGCATCCAGTGGTTGATGGTTGCATGCAGGTGGTTAAAAGAAGGAATCAATTAAAAATAGTTTCCTGTTTTCAACTTTGGGTATGCATGAAACAGTGCAAGAAACCAAGAAGAAGGAGAGACAAAGATGAGAGAACAGAGTGCTCTATTTCAGAGACTAGTAAACAGAAAACTTTTTTCTTCTTTGTCAATCCTTTTGAATTTTTATTTTTTTCATCGAGTGTCATTTGTTTTAGAGAATTTCCCACATCTAGATTTGGTAAATTACATCTTTGTAATAAATCATCTCTCTTTTTTTAATCCTTAAATCTTCTATAGAAGGTAGTTACATCTAGAAGATTAAAGTTTTCCTCCTCATCCATCCCTCCCTCTTTTCCTTTACAAGAATAATTATGGATGAGCTGTGTGCTTTATATTCCTTCACAGTAAGAGTTATATAATTTCTGGATGTTCTGCTTTTATATCCAGATGTTTTATTTCACTTGATGTGAAACTGATCAGAGAGCTAGTTCTCATCTGCCAGTTCCATCCAATATAAAATTCTCCATCAGGGGGCGCCTGGGTGGCTCAGTCGTTAAGCGTCTGCCTTCAGCTCCGGTCATGGTCCCAGGGTCCTGGGATCGAGCCCCACCTCGAGCTCCCAGCTCAGCGGGAAGCCTGCTTCTCCCTCTCCCACTCCCTCTGCTTGTGTTCCCTCTATCGCTATGTCTCTCTCTGTCAAATAAATAAATAAAATCTTAAAAAAAAAAATTCTCCATCAGTCTGCCATCTAATTGGTTTATTTTCCTTTTATGATATTGCCTAGATCATGATTTTGCAACACTGTTTTTTGTTTTGTTTTGTTTTTAGTTCTACCATTACTTCCATTTTTACTTGGAATTCTCTAAAGAAAGACTTCTCATCAACTATTTGCACACCGTAAAATAAAGGACAAGCAGGAAGATCATGATGACATTTTTATTCTTTCCTTTTCTTTACTAATTTTCAGAATAGAGTTCATAGGTAACAGCCTTCAAAATTGAGCAATGGTATATTTTATTAGCATATTAATTCATGGGTTTTTATTTAGTTGATGAATATGTTTAAATTCAATGCACTCATTCTTTGTGGTGCTCAAATTATCTTTGGACAAAGAGAGCTTCTCCCAGTTGACTCCCAGGTCCTTGAACTCATCTTCAGTAGTATTGGACAGCTTCCTTATTTTCTGGAATGAAATTTTTTTTTCATGAAATCCTGGTTTATTTTATTTTAGCAGGAATTTTATTTAGAGTCCATGGTCTAAGCACTAGAAATTCTTATTGGTACTAAATATTTTTTTATAGCCCCTTTCAGTGTACAATTGGAAAATATGGTTTCTTTCAAAAAGAAAAGTAAATAAATTTGTGTTGCTATTTATGTCCTATTAAAGATTATAACTCCATCTATCTATCTTTTTATCTATCTATCCATTCATCCATCCATCCAAGTTCATTTATTTCAATTAGTTAGGAACTTCAAAGGATTTTTTTTACTTTTATATTTAATTTAGTTTTCAAATTAAATATTAAAACAAAACACAAGAAACAAGGTACAACCAGAGAAAGCTATAGCAATGTGGACCACAAATCAGACACCATAGAAAAATATATAGTACTACTACTACTAATTATTATATTTAATTAAACATCATAATTATTAAAATTTAAAGATTAAATTACCATAAGTATATCTTGCAGGATTGTTAGACATGTAGGTTGATTTAGTGAAACAACACATGAATAGAACATATATTGTAATGTAATGCCAAGAAACCATTCATTATGTATGATGAGGGAGCAGAAGGCAAGATGAAGACAAAGAAGAAGCTGACACACCCCACAACGCGCCCCCCCGCCCCCGCCCCGGGGATATATGTGACATTCCTCAGGCACTCCTGTTTGCCCTAAAGGAAAAACAAACATTAACTTATAGAGTCTCCCTCAGTTTACAAATGTCTTAGCAATCTACAAGAACAAAGCATTAATATCATCAATAACCTAGCTTCCAGAAGGAAATGTACATACAATTAAATGCCCTTATAACCTGTAGCCCATCGACAGATAATCGAAGCAGGCAGAGTATAATGTTCCTCCTGGAAGTTCCCAACTATCTTAATGTTAATGCCTTACTAGATGGGTAAACAACCTTAACTTGACAATGGCAAGGCCTCCTGTATCTTGTAGGTCCTCTTTAGCATAGGAAAGTTCTTTCGAAACCTCCCTTTTTCCTTACCTCCCCCAACCCCATAGTATATAATCAGCCGCCCCTCACAACCCCGGTGCAACAGCTCTTTCTGCCCACAGGTCCTGTCCCCATGTTTTAATAAACCACCATTTTGCACCAAAGATGTCTCAAGAATTCTTTCTTAGTTGTTGGCTCTGGACTCCACCTCACTGAACCTCACCTATAGTCCAAAACCCCATCATGTATATTTGCCTACGTTTCCAAGACTTTATTGTCATGCTATAGTTAGGCCAGAGATTTTTGCAGTTACCTATAGAAGTCATATTTTAAGACTCCTTATGAAGAAGAAAAATCTGTGTCCTAAGATGGCTGACTGAGCCAGCAAGGGAGTCCCAGTTCCTGCCCTGGAGCTCTTCTGGGTTCTTCTCCCTGCTCTGCTTCTTGGACATGCCAAAATGCTTCCTGCGCACGCCCAAAGTGCCAAGTATGTGGAAGTAGAAGTGTATAAATTACTTCCCTTTGCTTCTGCTCAGGGCTCAGAACTTTGGAGATCATCCTCCTCTGAGCCCACCAACATTAAATAAACCTCCTATCCTCCAAGATCTCTGAGTGCTGCTTGGTTCTTCTGTTGGGTGAGCCAATCCAGGTTCTGTAACATTTGGTTCCCTGACTGGGAAACCCAACCGCACTGGCCCATTGTTGCCACTGGTTTGGGGGCAACGGCAGGGCATTAACGGAACAAGAGATCGTAATGGAGAAGGCACACCCTACTTAATATTTGGCTGTCTCTCACCTGGTCACTTCAGACCACCCAGCTCCACTGTTCCCATGGGAATCGAGGAGACTTGGCAGGTGAGGACCCAGTCCTGAGGTCAGGTCACCTTCCCTTCAGTATGCGCTGAAGAAAACCCACCCAGACTAGCCCGGAATTGGGCCCCTGTCATTGGGAACTGATCCCAGGACCCCAACCTCAGAGGCAAAGGCAATACCCCCTTCCACAAGAAGATAAGATTGGCATCCAAGAACATCTGGCCAAACTCAAAGAAGCAGGTATTCTAGTCGAGTGCCATTTGTCCTGGAATACCCACCCCACTCCTGCCAGTCAAGAAGCTGGGAGGGGGATACCGACCAGTTTAAGACCTGCGGGCCATCAACAAGGTGACCATCTCTCTGCACCCAGAGATCCTGAATCCATATACCCTCCTCGGCCAAATCTCAGCCAGATGGCTCACTTGCCTAGATTTAAAGGATGCCTTCTTCTGCCTCTGCTTAGCTCCCCAGAGCCAGCCACTGTTTGCCTTTGAATGGACTGAACCTGATACAGGGAGCCAGATGCAACTGACTTGGATGTGCCTCCCGCAGGGGTTTAAAAACTCATCAACCCTCTCTGGGGAAGCAATGGCCACTGACCTTGGCAGCTTCCCAAGAAAAGCCACACGATGCATGCTGGAGGATTCTGCTGCATCTGGATCCTTGGGTTCTCGGCAATAGCAAGACCCTTCTATGATCTCTTAGGGAGACCAGATTGAGAACCCCCTGCCTGGACTGAGGAAGGAGAAGCCTCCTTCATAGAGATAAAGACCATCCTGGAGCAGGCTCCAGCTCCGGGCTTACCAGATGTAGAAAAACCCTTCAATCTCTTTGTACATGAAAAGGAAAAATAGTGCTCGGGGTACTCATCCAGACTGTTGGGTCCTGGCAATGGCCAGTTGCATACCTGTCAAAGAAGCTGGACCCCATGGCAGCGGGATGGCCACTGTGCCTCAGGGTGCTGGCAGCCACATTCCTACTCATCAAGGTGGCAGACAAACTCACCCTGGGGCAAGAACTTAACGTCAAGATCCCTCATGCAGTTGTATCCCTCATGAATGCACAGGAACACTGTTTCCTTTCCCAAGTCTTGGCTAGAACAATACCAAAGTCTCCTCTGCGAAAACCCGTGTGTCATCCTTGAAACAGTAAGGACATTAAGCCCAGCAACCTTTCTCCCCATGTAGAAGGGGGAACCAGACCATGACTGCTCCGAGGTCACCATCCAGATCTGCAGGATCAAGCCATTAAGAATCCAGAGCTCATGCTGTTTTGTTTTGTTTTGTTTTTTAAGATTTTATTTATTTGAGAGAGAGACACAGCGAGAGAGGGAACACAAGCAGGGGGAGTGGGAGAGGGAGAAGCAGGCTTCCCGTGGATCACGGAGCCCTATGCGGGGCTCGATCCCAGGACCCTGGGATCATGACCTGAGCCGAAGGCAGACGCTTAACAACTGAGCCACCTAGGTGCCTGGAGCTCATGCTGTTCAGCAATGGAAGTAGTTATCTACAGGAGGGTGCCCAGAATGTGGGTTATGCAGTAACCACAACCACTACAGTCCTAGATGCTAAGGCATTACCAGCTGGATGGTCAGCTCAGTGGGCTGAACTATATGCCTTAGTCCAAGCCCTCACCCTCAGTGAAGGCAAGTGAGTCAACATCTATATTGACTCTTGGTATGCCTTTGCTACTGTACATATACATGGAGCCATTTACAAGGAAAGGGGCTTCCTAACCGCCGCGGGAAAAGCTATCAAAAACAAGGAGGAGATACTGAGACACCTCGAAGCCATCTGGCTTCCAAAGGAAGTAGCAATCCTGCACTGCAAGGGACACCAGAAAGGAGACGACTCCATAGCATGGGGAAATCATCTGGCAGATGAGGCAGCCAAGACTGCAGCCAGTGAGGACATGGACAGTCAGCTGCCAGCACTATGCTGAGCAATGAGTGAATGGTGCATAACATGTGCTAAAAATAATGCTCGGTCTGCACGATGGCCCCCACCAGGTGTCCGGAGGATGGGAGCAATATTATGACTCAAGGGAAACTACCATTTGTCACAATAGGGGAGAGACACTCATGACAGGAAAAATTAGGCCCAGACTATACTGGAGATATAGGGATTTGAGATGTCCTGAGAAGGGCCTAACCTGCTGGAAACCTGACCTTTATCACCTTTATCAATGCCTGCTGAGGCTTTTTTCCCATTGGGAGCCTCTCACTCTAGATCCTCAAGTAAATTGCATATAAGAAGGGGTCCACCATTTACTTCACACAACCAACCCTCGGTTGGCTGCAGATTGCTGGCTCTGCCTGTGAACTGGGCCCCCTCAGCTTATAGAAAGCCCACTGAGTTTCCTCAACCTGATCAGGCTCACAGGTAACCCTTCCAAACCTGCAGAAATAGACCCAAAACTGGCCAATATATTGTTGTCTCACCTGACCCTTGACTGTGTCCATAATCCTGGGGAAACACATTCAGTAGGAAGCCTATCTGCCACCCAATGTCTCCAAACCCACAGCTGCCTTTCGCTTGATGGGTGCATGTCTGCCACACCATGGTGCACTCCAGAACCTGACACCCTTTTCATGTGTGGAAGGTATATTTATCGATGCTTACCGACTAACTGGACGGGGACATGTGCATTCGTGCTTCTTACTCCCCAAGTAGATATAATCCCCAATAATCAATCCCTTCCAGTTCCCTTGTTGGCACATACACGGCCCAAAAGGGCCATCCAATTCATCCCACTGTTGGTTGGATTAGACATAACAACGGCTGTGGGCACTGGAATAGGAGGAATCACCTCATCTACCTATTACCCCCAGAAACTGTCAGAAGATCTCACAGAAGCTATGGAACAGGTAGCCAACTCTAGAATGACCATGCAAGATCAGATGGACTCCCTCGCAGTGGTGGTACTACAGAATCAGAGGGGCTTGGACCTGCTCATTGCTGAAAAGGGGGGAATTTGTCTCTTCCTAAATGAGGAATGTTGTTTCTATATGAATCAATCAGGGTTCGTCAGAGACATGATCCAACAACTACAAGATCGGGCTGCACACAGGAGAGAAGAATTAGCAAATTCTTGGGGCAGTTGGTATAATATCTGGAGCTGGGCTACATGGCTCCTTCCCCTAGCCAGGCCTCTCCTCATGATCCTATTGGCATTCCTGTTCGGTCCATGTATTATTAATCTCATCACCTGATTCATCAGCTCTCAGATAGAATCAATTAAATTACAACTACTGGTAACCCAATACAGACCTCTAGACTGGCAAGAACCCCAGTAATAATCGATTCCCCTTTCAAGTAAGAAAAGGCATCGAAAGGGGGTAATAAAGAGGAAAAAATCTGTGTCTTAAGATGGCCGACTGAGTCAGCAAGGGAGTCCGAGTCCCCGCCCCTGGGCTCTTCTGGGTTCTTCTCCAGGCTCTGCTTCCTGAGTGCGCCAAAACGCTTCCCGCGCATGCCAAAAGTGCCAAGTATGGGGAAGTAGAAGTGTATAAATTACCCCCCTTTGCTTCTGCTCGGGACTCAGACCTTTGGAGATCATCCTCCTCTGAGCCTGCTGGCATTAAATAAACATCCTATCCTCCAAGATCTCCAGGTGCCACTTGGTTCTTCCATTGGGCGATCCAATCCAGGTTCCATAACATTTACTCATTCCTTGCCTCAGTTCTTCCTCATTCCCCCTCCATCTCTGACCTTATGTTGCTTGCCCTGACAAAACTCTCCAATTGCTCCTCATATCTTATAGTAAAAGTAAAAATCCTTACTATTCTTTGTTAGTTCCTATACAATCAGCCTGCTCAAGCCGTCTAATTCATAGACCTCAGCTCTTACAATTCTCTTACCAACTCATTCTCTGTCCATATTCACCTCAATTCTAATTAGCAAGTATTCCAAGCACATCCCAGTCTCAGTGGATAAAGCTGGCTTCTGTTCGAGATTGGAAGACACTTAAAATCCTTTATCCCCCTACTATTATAGCTATTATGTGTGATTTATTTTGTTTATTTTTGTTTTGTTATTTATTTATTCTTCTAGTTTCTGTTTTCCTGGTGGAGTAAGTAGGGGAAATAAAAAATTGCCAGTATCATATTTCCAGAATATGGTGATTTGTTCTTTTGGTTTTTGAGTAAGTCCTCTACAACTAGTTATTGAATGGAAGTACATGAGCTAATAAAAATTTCACAAAATGTCAGAGTTAGGCTATAGAAGGATGAAATCTCCTAGCTATAAGTCTAACAACTTTATTGGATCATTAATCTGTGTTCTTGGGGAGGCCCTCCTGTAGGGAACAGGAAAAAAGAGAATCCAGAACAGTTACAAAGAGAGTTTTCAGAGAGATGTAAGGGGGCTGAGGAGATGTGGTTTCATTATGTCAGATGAGAGAGGAAACACCTTTCTTCAGAGAAGACCATCAGCAGTATTAAATACTTCAGGAGGTAGAGGAGACCGTGGAATGTGATTGGTTGATTTTGGAGTAATTGTTTTAATATAATAGTATAGTGAGTAAGGTCAGAAGTTAGTGTATTGCTGCCAGTTGCACTATTGAATAACTTTGAACATTAACATGCAGTGGTTGTCTATTTCACAAATTTATTTATATTGCATTCATTATTTAATAATGCTTAATGCAAAGTCAGAAGATGAAAATATAGGGTCATATGAATGGCATTTTTATTGAAGTTTCATTCTGAGGTTGAATTGAATTGTAAACCGTGTCTGCGAACTGGGCCCCCTCAGCTTGTAGCAAGCCCACTGAGTTTCCTTAACCCGATCAGGCCCACAGGTGACCCTTCCAAACCTGCAGAAATAGACCCAAACCAAATTTTTAAAAAATTAAAAAATATAAAACAAACATTTATAGCACTATCCATTATCCTTAGAAACATTAAATGAATGCCTCTTTTCAGAAAGTGCTCACAAAAAATTTCCAAATAACTTTGAATTAAAAGTATGATGGAATATCCAGTATAACCTATATATGTATAAGATAATTTGATTAAAAATTTTAATTATATCCTATAATTAGTGAGAAAAACAAATTTACTATATATATTTCAAATGTCAAATAATTTGACATTAAGAAGCTATTTCAGCTACCACCACACAATTTTTTTAATGTAAAGAATATTAAACAATTAATTTCTTTATAAATTAATAGGAGCATACATACCTCTTCAAATTATCTCTCCAAAGCACATTATGCTTCCTTACTTTATTATTATAATTATGCACAAAGTATAAAATCATATATTGAATATATATTTTTTCAAATAATGGAATCATGTTTATTTTGGAAAAAAAGAAAATGCTGATAACCACTTTTAATATTTTGCAATAACCAATTCTGAATCCTCCCATCACTTTTGTGTTTAACATGCAATTTTATACTCTGATTATAAAATTAAACCTATTTAATCATATTTCCACATTTGTTTTTTTTTTTAAGATTTTTTTTATTTATTTATTCATGAGAGACAAAGAGAGAGAGAGAGGCAGAGGGAGAAGCAGGCTCCCAAGGAGCAGGGAGTCCGATGCGGGACTCGATCCCAGGACTCCAGGATCATGACCTGAGCTGAAGGCAGACGCTTAACCATCTGAGCCACCCAGGTGCCCTCCACATTTGGAAATAATCTTTTATAGCCTCTTTCTCAATGGGCTTTGCGGTATGCCATTTGGATGTACACAGAATAATTATTTTAGCCAAGTGTTACAAACTGGTGTTCGTGACTATAAAAAAATTTGTTAGGGTATACCATGGTAACTATTTCTTTGTCTATATCATGATTTCAAGACCAAAGTATATTTACATCTTCATGATTTTTGTTGCATAATAAAAACATTCCACTTTTGTTTTTTTTCTCATCTCACATCACTGATTTGACCGTAGGTTGGTAAGGCTGGCTGCAGGCTTCGGGCTGGTCTCAGCTGGGTCTACTTCACATGCCTCCTCATTCTTGCGCCAGATTTTACCTGAGCAAGTTCTCACGGTGACCACCAGATTGCATGTAGATAAACAGCAATATAAGTTGCTGTGAGGCCTTGGCCCTAAAGTTCCTGAAACTGTTGTTTTTGCCAATATCTTGTTGGGCACAATGAGCCATGTGACAAGTCCAACATCAATGGAAAAGGAAAATCACCCTGCCCAAGAAGGAGGGGTGGTATTTGCTGGACTATCTGCACTGATACTTTGGGTATTCATTATTGCTTCAGTTTGCATTATAATATTGTTTAAGATCCATATTTGGAGACATTTATTTTTTGTGTGAATAGTGCATCCAGGACTTGGAAGATTAAAAAGTATATGCATTCAAATCTATAAAACATTATTTTTTAAAATTTCTATTTCTGATGTAATGTTTATCAGATACTTCCCCAACAATATGCTATGTAAATACTTAGAAGTTTTCTGGTTTCATAATTAAATATTATTGCTGTTGTATAATACATTTTTAAATATTTACTTAATCTGAATGTATTTTGGTATATGTTGTGAAGTAGGAGCTTGGTTTAAAAAATATTGCCAGTCATATTAATTTATTGAATAATTAGTTTATTAATTGTAGTTACTTATTTATTGAATTTATTCATTAAATAATTCAAACCTTACCGACTACATTTTGACCAGTTTAAATTTATTAAAAACAATACCATGCATATTATTACTGCCTGCATTTTTGTTTCTCGTGTCATAAGTCTATCTATTGTACTGGTCAATTCAACTAATTCTTTTTTTTTTAAGATTTCATTTATTTATTCATGAGAGACAGAGGGAGAGGGAGAGGGAGAGAGAGAGAGAGAGAAGCAGAGGGAGAAGCAGACTCCCGGCTGAGAAGGGAGCCCGATGCAGGAATTGATCCCAGGACCCTGGGATCATGACCTGAGCCCAAGGCAGATGCTTAATCAACTGAGCCACCCAGGTGCCCCTGATTCAACTAGTTCTTATGTAAACTCACAAATTCTTTTTCTTTTTCTCATTAATTAATTGATTCTAATCCCTTTATACAGTAAATATTTTTGTCTATATTTGTTCTTTCAGCTTATGTTTCTTATTTATTTTTCTACCTTTTAGAATACAGTGCTTAGGGGTAATTTTTTACTTATTTTAAATATAAACAGACTTAATATTTTGAATTTTTTCCCTATCATGTTGGTTACTTCCAATAGTGATGGGCAATAGTACACCTGTTGTCATTAATATTTAAATCTTTTGCATGTAATTTGGCTTCTCTTTTAATTCAGAAATTATTTAAACCATAGTTATCATTTGTATATGAACTTGTTTTTAATAATTATACTTTATATTTTCATGATTTAGAATTATGTTTGCATTTAGTTTTCATAAATTAGTTTTTTCATCTTGCTTTGATTTCTTCTGTGACTCAAAAGATATTTAGCAGAGTGCTTGCTCTTATTTTTGCATTTCTAAGTTGTTAAAATTTTGGTTTTATTTTTAGTACTTCTTTTTAATATTTTGGTGATATGATCAGAGAACATGACTGGTAATGTTTCTATTAATATTGCTTGAATTTTCTTTATGGTAAATTATCAGATTTTATAAAAGTGCACTAGTGTAATACATAGACTTTCTATAAACATGTATTTTCTAATTTGTATGCAAGTTTATCGATAGATTTTACTAGATTTTATTGTTTTATTCCAATCCTTGTGCTCTTATTTATATTTTATTTAATAGATTATTTTGCATTCTGATAGAGGTGCATGGCGGCTATTGGATTATCCTTATTTGGGGTATGTGTTGAGATTGCCTTTCCCGTCCACTTGTCATCAGTTCTGCCCAGGTGACTTGCTTTGAATAATAAAATATTAGAGAAAGTGATATGTGTCCCTCATTTTGGGGTGAAAAATTGAATTGCTAAAACTTGACTCCTATATTTCTTTTGAATATTGTGATCTTGCAAGCATGGGAAAAGTTTGAACCTCCTTCAGCCCGGTCCTTGAGTGACTACAATGAGCAGAGGGTCTTGCCAACCCTTGTTGGGTAAGGAGCATGAGGAAGATATAAATCTATGTTGTTTTAAGCCGTTACATTTTTGAGGTTATTAGTTCCAACAGCAGTGTTCATTGTTGTCCACTGAAATTTTGCCTATATTTTAAAATATTGGCATCCAGTCAAATTTAAAATAAAACAGTCTCAAAGGTAAGGTAAGGCAGCTACAGCAAAGATAATTGTGGGCCAAATTTGAGCCATGTGCCACCAGATAAGTATCTTTATATCATCTTTTCCCACTATGATTGATTTTTTTTTTTGTCAGCTTCTCTTTGAATTTCTAAAAGGCTTGGTTTTATGTATTTTTATGCCAACGTTTTTGCAGATTAATTTTTCAATGTATAGTTATTGAAATATACTGATTCTCTAGCTAAGAAGTTTACAAAACGTACAGTGATAGGTTAAGAAATGTATTCACAATGCATAATGGAAGACACGTATGTATACATAACATGCATAGATGCAAATGAATATGTATTATATATGTGTATATATTCTATGTATATGTGTATGTTACATAAACTTTTTCCAACCAATCAATTCTCAAATACTCAGTTTTCTCCCCTGTGTGTGAAATATCCATTTAAATAACCAGTGTAAACATTTATTTAAAGAATAATAAAAAAATAAAGAATAATGTCAATAAACCAGGAAATAATAAATAGCATTCATTAGATACCTACCTGCAGCTAGGTACCATTAAGCATTACACATGCAAGAGTCAATTTGTTACTCCTAAAATTCCAATGAAGTATGTCATTATCATCCCCATTTCAAAAATGGGGGGAAAAAAAGAACTAAAGATCAGAGATGTAAAGGGTCATACAGTTGATGGGGAAGTGGGCCCTGAAACAGGTCTGCCTGAATTTGAAACCTGTGCTGAGTCAGTCTCTGCTTGATCCTGGACCTCATTCCACAAAGGCCAAAAGACAGAGCAGACAACTTGAAGACCGGTCTGCATGTGAGTCATGGATAGAAGATCTGCAGCTGCCTCACTTACCACTATCCATGCCTGATTCCTGGTCACTTTCTCAGCTCATCAATCTTCTCTGCTGGTTGACTCTTACAGTTGTCATCCCATGGTTATCAACCTTTTGTAGTCCTTTCGCTTGTTTTTGTTTTCTCCAAATCTGTCACTAAAAAGAAACACTACTTTTCTTTCTCTAGATCAAGATTGTCAGTTGTCAGGGAGTCTGGGTGGCTCAGGTCATGCTTTCAGGGTCCTGGGATCGAGCCCCACGTCGGGCTCAGCATGGAGTCTGCTTATCCCTCTCCCTAGGCTCCTCCCCCTGTTCTTTCTCTCTCTCATCAGTAAATAAAATCTTAAAAAAAAAAAAACAGATTGTCAGTTATCAATTAAAAAGTTTAAATTCTTTATAATAATGTTGAATATTTGACAAAAATAAAATATTTTTGTAGTAACAAGAGAAAACAAATTACACAATTTTTCAGACATGCTGATTTTTAATAAATTATTGCATTTAATTATTGCATTTTTAAATTTTTTATAGAAGATGCTATTATTAATCCCATTTTTTCAGATGAAGAAGTGAGGCTTCAAGCACTTTTGCATTTGGCTCCAAGTCATGCCACCATGAGGAAGCCTCCACTCAGACCCAGAACTGCAACTGAATATTGATTTTTCCCACTGAGCTGTGCTTTGCAAAGGAGATGGAGGAACAATCTGGAATAGGAAATACCATTGACTTCTCTGTTTCATGTCTTATCTCTATCTTATTTATTTTTATACACATTTTCAAAACCAGAGAACATTTATTACCATCAAACCTGTTTACTGCTCAGGTGGTTCTTATTCTCCCTCTTGCCTCTCCTGTTCTGTTTTCAAAATCTGATGCCGTTTTAACACTTACCTCATCGATTTCTTCATGGCCACTGATGCATTTCCTTATTATCTATCTTTTCCCTTTATTTGCCTATACTTTTCTCTCCCCCCTTTTATTTGGTATCTTCTCCATTTAAGTTCAACTGATATTATAGCCACAAACTCATTATAGGTTGTATGATCAGCTATTATGGTAAAAATTTTTAAGTAATATAAATACTTATCAGAACTGGAGGATTGTCTCAAGCATTTGTATTTAGTTCTACTGATTCCTTATAGATTAACTATTTCTTGGGTCAATTGTGAATATATGTAGCTCCAGCTACTCTTATTCCAGTGATTTTCCAAATTAACATTTGATCTGGGTTTACCATGACTAGTTCTTTAACACAACAGCCGGGGGGGGGGAGCTGCTTGTACACTTAATTAAATAAAAAGATTCTAATGATATTATTTGTCATTAGAATAATTACTAATTTCAATTCCTAAATTTTGTTCTGAAATGGTCTTGTTCTAAGGGGGTTCACTAACCTTTTATGGGAAAAGTTTAGAGAATTAATGTTAAATATGGTGGTTTCTTTATTGCAGGTCTTAGAAGCTTCCTTATTTTAATATTTAAATGGATTTAATATTTTTATGGTCATCTATTCACATTTTTGGGGTATGCTGGCGTTTCCAGGAGAGTTTGAGACACAACTATACTGTCATAATAAATTATTCCCTAGTATATTACAGTTGTTCAAAGTCAAAGAAAACATTGTCTTCAAGTCTATGCAGATAAAAATTTACCTACTGTGGGGGTGCCTGGGTGGCTCATTTTGTTAAGCATTGGACTGTTGGTTTTGGCTCAGGTCATGATCTAAGGGTAGTGGTATCGAGTCCCACATGGGGCTCTGCATTCAGCAGGGTGTCTGCTTGGGATTCTCTCTCTCTCTCCCTCTGCACTTCCCCCTGCTCATGTTCTCTCTCTCTCTTTCTCAAATAAATAAATGTTAAAAAAAAATTTTACCTACTGTGGTAGAGTTTGATGCAAGGAATTGTGAATCTTTTATTTGTTGCCTACTACATTTGCGGCACTGTATTGAAAGAACTGGAGACCAAAACACAACTTAAGCACATTTTTTAAATTTTTAAATTTTTTTTAGATTTTATTTATTTATGTATTTGAGAGAATGAGAGAGTGAGGGAATGGGAGCAGGGTGGGAAAGGCAGAGGGAGAGGGAGAAGCAGTCTCCCTGTTGATCAGAGAGCCCAACTCGGGACTCAGGACTCGTGACTCTATCCCAGTCATGACCCAAGCCTAAGGCTGACACTTAACTGACTGAGCAACCCAGGTTCCCGAACACATTTTTAGAAGAAGATATGAGTCTTGTTTTCAAGAAGCTTACCCATTGAGCCCATATGGGTCCTGGTCATGATGAATTGTGATAACTGTTTTAAAAGTACAATAAAACAATGATTTGGTCCAAAATGTCCCGATTTTAGTATTGCTTGGTTTTCTGCACCTTGGAATGTACCCAATTTATATGACAACTAAATAAGTTTTGCTTAGTAGATTAATTTTTTGTTGGGTTGATGCTTCATGTTTGTGAATACATGGTCACTACTGACTCATAGTAATTTAATAAAAACTATCTACTAAACTATTTAAATTTTAAAAAAGCCAGTGTGGATGATAAGAAAATACTAGTTGCTTTAGAAGAGAAAAAGAGGAAAGTGAAAAAATGACATTTTTAAAAAGCTTTTACAATTTTTTTTAACCTACTCCATCTGAGTTTCCAGGATGGGACTGATCTTTAAAATAATTGCTAATTCAATGTCCCTGGTGACTTTTCTATACCATTGCAAAGATATAATAACTACCAGGTACAAATAAATGTCTGAATGATTTTATGACAGGCATTAACATTCTTAATACCTAAGTGAAATGAGACTGTAACTAACTGACTGATTAGTAAAATGTTAAAGGGCCCAATAGCTGTGATGGGTTGTGATGGAGTAATTTTTGTGGCTTACTTGGATTTATATCTGTTTCCTGAAGAATAAAGATGAAGTACAAATGAATGGTAAGAAACCACAGGTAAATAATAAATCTTATATTTTCTCCATTTTCAAGAAAAGAAACAGTGCAGAGGTAAAGTGAACAAGGTCACTTAAAAAGCTATTTTCTCAGTTAATTTTTTTAGGAATAGCTTTAAGTCCTTAAGACCAAAGTGTTTTTTAATATTCATATACTTATATCATAATTTGAAAGAAGAGTGACAACAATTTTAAAATACCTTGTAAGATCTTCTAGGGAATGCTGGGCAAGGAAGTAAGGCTAATTGGTGTCCCCCTCAAGACCTGAGATGAAGGAGTTATGCTTCCCACCTCCAGGACCCATGTTATGACCTCCTGGGGCTCCAAGTGCAGATATCGAGAGAAATATTGTCGATGAAAGAACTTACGACCATTCCAATACAGGAAAACAAGCAAAACGAGTCAGAACTGACATGCTCTAAAACCATGTGTGCATATGTCTTTTGATACTGTGCCCAACACCTCTGAGCTGAATCTGAGTGATGTGCACCCCTCATCTCCTAGACCCTACTCTGTCTGATATTGCATGAGATTCTGTAGATGAAGAGGAGAACTCCTCTTGGGTCACCAGGGAAACATACCCCCTAAGACACACCTGGAAAAGCAGGTGCGTATTTTGCAGAGCAATACCTTGGTGCCCAACTTGCGTACTATGGTCTTGCCCTGAAGAAGCCAGGCCCACCAGGGCTCAGCCAAACCTCAGAACTGCACGAGGAACAGAGCCACCTCCACAGCCAGCCTGCTAAGGGGACAAAAGCTAAGGAGTTCAAATGTTTTGTCTCCCTTGTTTTGGATCCTATTTTTACTCTACCATTTTATCACTAGCAACATCATAGAAGACATCTCCATAGTGGTGTCTGGACTTTTTGCCAGACCCCTTTCTTTCATAGGTCAGCCCTGCTGAGCTTTGTGGACATTATGGGTATCCTAAAGGGTTTTTACCAGATGGACAGGATCAAGGTCTAAAGTGAAGTGTACTGAAAGAAGGAAAAGACCCTACTATCCTCATCTTCGAGGTCTGAAGAAGGAATTTTGCTCATTCATGGAAGTCCTTGAAATACTAGATTTTTTGTCATATTTGCATCTCAATTAGAGATTTTTTCCCTGTCAGAGACTTGCTGACAGACTAGAGCTTGATCTGTAACAAAAGACCTGATTTATGCTTCCCTCATATCATAACTTAGCGGAAGGCTAAAGCCAGTGTTTTGAGCTGAGACTTTTTTTAAAGGTAACTGTGTTGCTTGGAGTGTTTCAGCTTAAAGGACAAGAAAGAAGTTTCTGGTTTTTCCTGGCTCCTGCATGAAAATAGGTTTTAACTGAAATCTTGTGACACAATATCACACTCCACAACTGGCCTCACTAGCCACTTTGTGCCAAGCTACCTATCACTCACCCTCAACTGCTCCCTTGTAGCTTAGCAGGCAGAGAGCGGAGCACTAAG
Organism: Eumetopias jubatus; assembly: GCF_037043125.1. Classification (NCBI taxonomy): domain Eukaryota; kingdom Metazoa; phylum Chordata; class Mammalia; order Carnivora; family Otariidae; genus Eumetopias; species Eumetopias jubatus. The sequence continues at coordinate 33,040,252 of NW_028274807.1, forward strand.
CATATCCATGTGAGCATACGCACATATACATGGGCAGGGGAAAGTTTATGGGCTGCATCATAATCCTGTACCACTGCTCAGCAACCATGATTCTCCTTCCCTGCCCAACACCAACGTAGGATTCAGGCTCCTTATACCATGCAGATTCCCAGACGACTGCTGAGAGGTTAGGGCTGTTTTTCCTAAATATATACTTACTCTAATACCAAATCTACTTTCCACAGGCTTGGAGCTTTATCCATGCCACTGCCCTCAAAGTCTTTTTCGTGGATTTAGTACTATGGACAAATAAACATTCAAGAATAGCTAGAAAGACACTAAACAGTAAATCCACCAGGAGGGATTAAGCTTACAAAGTATCAGAACATCACACAAAGCCTGTATTATTTTTTTAAAAAAGATTTTATTTATTTATTTGAGAGGGAGAGAGAGAGAAGGAGCAAGAGGGAGAGAACATGAGCAGGGGTGGGGGGCAGAAGAAGAGGGAGAAGCGGACTCCCCGTTGAGCAGGGAGCCCAACCCAGGCCTTGATCCCAAGACTCCGAGATCACGACCTGAGCCAAAGACAGTCGCTTAACCGACTAAGCCACCCAGGTGCCTCAACCTGTGTTATTAAAACAGTATGCTATTTGATAGATATGGGCATATAGACCGGTGAAATACAAAAGAAAGTTCAGAAATACAGTCATACAAAAAAAAAAAAGAAATACAGTCATACGTGTGAAATTTGGTACATAGTCAAAATGGCACTTTTTACGACAAGGACAAAAATGAAAATTTTAAGAAATGACGTTGAGACAACTGAATAGCAATTTAGGAAAAAATAAAATTAGATTCATATCCAACATCATACCTAAGAATACACTTCAAAATGATCAGAGAACTACATGCAAAGAATAACACTGTACAAGCACTAGAGGAAAAGTGCGTGAATTAGCTCTACAACCTGCGTTTGGAAAGGTTTTCTAACAATGACTCAAATCCAGATGCAATACAAGTAAGGATTGATATTTTAGCTATATAATAATAATATTAAAGATAATAATGTTTTACACGGCAATGAAGCATCACCAGCAGAGGCAAAAAAAGGAAAGAAAAAAAAAAGACAGAAAATACTTGCATCTATACTTTAGATAAAAAACTAATAGCCCTAATTTCATTAAGCATTCTTAAAATTTTTACTCTTTAAGAAATTAAATAAAACCAACAACTATGGGTGTAAGAAATAAAATGGTTTCCAAACAAAAATACTTAACTTTATTTTCAATAAATTAGTACTACAGTGATGGGGACAAAACAGAACTAATGTAAGTAAATTACGAAGACAATTTTTTTAATTTGTACTGGTGAGAGTTAGCAATTTTCATAGCATAATCTTTTTATGTATTCTATAATTGAGTACATAAGTACATAACTAAAATATACTGAGAATAATGGAAGCCAAATTTCTCCTTTTTTGAGGAAGAATGTTACAAAGAGGGAAGGCTAGAATTAATCTGCTGCCACTGGATTGGAATTGGAGGTATTAAGATGAATTATGAACACATAGTAAATATTTACCCATATCCATATAATCTATATCTGTATCTAATATTGATGTGTGTGTGAATAATTTCCAAGTTCCGATCCCTTAAAAGGCCAAAAAACAATGACATATCAATAGCACTGAGCACACCCAACGTTCACTTAAAGCAATAGGGCTTCTCAGAGAAATGGCTGAATCCTGGACTAGAGCAAGAAAAGTGTATGACGAGCCTGAAATAGTGTATACCGCAATTATGCCAGAAAATAAAAATTGCTCAAAAAGTGCTGGCAATGGCTAAGGACATAGAATCTGCTTGAATGGGCTCTCACTAGCCAAATGTGGGCTCACTTGAACAATTACATAATGAGGGCATGTTACAACCCATTGAACAAAATAAAATGAGAATCTTACTAGTTTGTACTGACATAAGTAAAGAAATGGATGCATGAAAGAATGGGGGAATGAGCAAAACATTCTAGTAACATGATAATTAATACATTTTAAGAGAAATGATGGAGTTAGAAAATATCTTTTATTATCATCTCAGTTCTAATTGATATTGGCAAAAATAAGCAACAGATGCTAATATTAATGAGTGAAAATATGGTGAGGAACAGAATATTTTCATGTTCTCAAAGTATCTCTCTACAAATTATTTATTAATTACAGAGAGGAAACAGACATTTTAATGTGGAGAAACCTAGGAGATATTACCTTGTCCAAGTGATTAATGGTAACATTATCAATACTAGGACAAGCTAAAATTATGTATGACCTGATATGATTGATGCACAGAAAAGATAATCACTTGTGTGGAATTTCCTTTAAAACTGATAGGCTGAACCTAATCATGATGAAACAAAAGACAAGCTTAAATTGAGGAATTATTCTACAAAATATGGTTGTACTCTCTTAAAATGTCAATACAAAAATTATTAATATACATATATCCTGGGTGGCATTCTAGACTGGGACACAATGGCTATTAAATATAATTGAAGAAAACTTACCTTGCACTCTGGATTAGATTAGGTAGTAGCCTCATGTTAAGGCTAAATTTTTGAATTTTGATAATGAGAGTGAGGGGAGGAGGGGGGATGGGGGAGAGAGGCAGAGAGAGACAGACAGATACTTAAATGGATTAGAATGTTAACAAGTGGTCAATCCCAATAATGAATATACCAGTGTTCTTTGTGCTAGTCTTGTGAATTTTCTCTAAGTTTGAAAATATATAAAAATAAAAATTACAAAAATTACAGGCATAACTACCCTGGGTTAAAAATAGAAATGATCAATGATTCTAATTAAAGATATATTATATGAATACTCATATAATCTTACATTTGAATAGTTTGCTGTAGATTCAGTGTTTTATCTGTAATATCTTGCTTGTGACTTGAAGTAAATAACATCTTTGTAACTTGAAATTAGTTAATGAAAAAGATGGTATTTTTCTTATGTGAGAGATGAGTAACCTGAGACTTGCGGATATTTTGAAGCAAGCTTAAAATCACACTAAATAATCATATGATTTAATATTAAATATCCTGACTCCAAATGCGGGGTTTTTAAAAATTTTATTCTATTTTTTTTTTTTTTTTTACTTTTCTCTAAAGACATCATCTGTTGGATGGGAATTTTCAAGGGCCCCCTACCATCCAGAGCAAAGATCCAGTTTAACAAGTTTTTTTCTCCTTGAAAAAGCAGATTTTTTCCCCCTATTTTAAACTGTTACTGTCAAATTTGGGGTTCAGTTTTATTCAAGAGCTCTCGGACTTAAGATCCAACTTTTGAGTTCCTTGGCCTTTGTCTAGTTCCCCAAAAGTGTTCCATTACATTCTAAAGTTTAGGTTACTGGGAAGTGACAGCTACTTGCCTGGACACTCCCCTTTCCGGACTCTGGCTTTCTTATTCTGTTAGATCTCTCAGAATTTCCCTTCTTTCTTGCCAGCTCAGCAATGAATTTTAAACGTTTTCTTTAAATTGTTTTATCCATGTATCTTTTGGAATTAGTGTTTTCATCTTCTTTGGGTAAATACCCAGTAGTAAAATTATTGGATCATATGGTATTTTTGTTTTTTATTAAATTCCATTAGAAAAGATATATGCATCCTTATGTTTATTGCAGCATTATTTCCAATAGCCAAGATATGGAAGCAACCAAGTGTTCATCTATTGATATACCAATGAAATATTCTGTTTGTTATTATTTTTCCCCCATGAAAAGTAAAATTATAAAAGAGAAGATTCATGCATTAATGACTCAATTGATCTGACAATTTGATATATTTATTAGAAGGACAGAAGGACAACATACTACATGATTTTCTTAAATTTTACTTACCCACACTAAAATCTTAATTAGATCGATTGTGGCTATCAGAAAATATGCTAATTTTTTTCATTTAATGTGTTAAAATGTTCCAGGTTCTGTCTTGTAAATATAGTATTGTAAAATGTAATTTATGTATATATATTTAATTGTAGTAATCTACAAAAATATTGTCAGAGGAGGTTCATACTTTTAATGAGCAGTGATCTCTTATAAATTGATAAGCACAACAGTCTAATAGAAAAATGATCAATGCTTATGAAAAAGGTTTTCCACAGAAAATTAAATCAAAACACAATAAATACATGTAAAACTATGACCAAATTCACTATTAATTATGTTATACATTTTTTCCTAAAAACAAAAGAAACTCAATATATCCTATATCTACCAGGGCTTAGAGAAAACAATACTCTTACATAACATTGGTGCTACTAGCAATCATTAGTTTCTGAAAAACAATTTATCAATGCCCATAAAATTAAAATTGTAAATGCCCTTCAACAAAGCAAACCCTTTTCTAATAAACTTACTACTCTCAGAAAAGTAAAAGTAGGAGAGAATATAGATATAAGGATGTTTACTGCAGAATTGCTTTTACTGGCAAAAAAAAAAGCAAAAGTTGGAATGTCCAAAACATGTGAGTAATTAAAAAATATATAATAAAGCTATAAGCTGTCATATTATGAAACCATTTTAAAAATAATAATTTTGAAACCTCCATTTAATCAGACATATCTATAAGGATTGTTAAGTAGAAAAAACTAATTTGAATAGAATTTGTACAAGTGTGTTCTCATTTTAAAAGGAAAAATATCAAGATTTTTATATATGGAATCATATATTCATGATATTCACACAATACATGCATGGTATATATATATGGTATACAAATATATGCCCATATATTTGTGTATAATTATATAGGCTTGGAGAAAAATAATATGAAAATATACTTAAGTGGTAACAGGAAAAGTTTATATGAGTTGAAGAGAAGGGGGAGGTAAAATGAAAAGGGGGCAAGCAAAGAAGTAAAAAACAATTCTGTGTTCTTTGGGGCACCTGGGTGGCTCAGTCGTTAAGCGTCTGCCTTTGCCTCAGGTCATTGTCCCAGGGTCCTGGGATCCAGCCCCACATCTGGCTCCCTGCTCTGCGGGGGGCCTGCTTCTCTTTCTCCCACTCCCCCTGCTGGTGTTCCCTCTCTCGCTGTGTCTCTCTCTGTCAAATAAATAAATAAAATCTTAAAAAAAAACATAAAACAATTCTGTGTTCTTTAAAAAGAGAATTACTGGAGCATTTATTTAACAAATTATGCGAAATATATTTAGGATGCCCCTAGTGTGCATTATATTAAACATTGTTTTAAATTATCTTAAAATTATCTATACTCATTTTAAAATGCATTTAAATTAAAAGTTTATTGCCATTTCTCCAGAGAGTGTCAGCTATTGAATCTTAGAGGTAGAGGAGAACTTAGTCTACAAGTAAATTGATTTGACTGCAATTTTCAAGTCCAAATGATTAAAAAGGTATCTAGATGAGTTCTTTATCTAATAACCTTGAAAGATGTTATAAATGTCAATCAACTATACACTTTTAAGGGGCAAATTAAGAACACTGTAGAATTAAATTTCATTCAGACATTATTAGAAGTAACGTGAGCATAAGTGAATGAATCCTCACATATTGGGAACTTCTCATCTCATAATTCCATGGCTTCTGGGACTTTTTCCTCACCTCCTCTTAGCAACCTTTGGGGAGGGAAGTGTGTCAACGGTACTTCTTCTGCCCTGACCCATTACCCATTAAGTTTTGCTGCCTACGACATACAGAGCAAAGTGAGCCTCGTTCGTGCCTGGGCTGGCAGAGCCTCGATGAAAAAAGCATGGCTTCTCTGCCCTTGCTCCTAGCACCTGTGACCCCATTGTGCTACACCCCGCGGGAGTGTCAGATGTCACTGTACCCTTTCAGTCCCCTTCCTGGGGCTCGAGTTGTGATCCATTCCAGAAACAAAATCAGGACCCCTTATCCCAAATGCATTCTTTGATTTGTTACTGTCTTAGTCAGCTCAGGCTGCGGTAAGAAAGATAGCATAGACTAAGTGGCTTAACAGAAATTTACCTCTCACAGTTCTGGAGCTGGGAAGTCTAAGATCAAGGTGCCACTGTTTCAGTTCCTGATGAGAGCCTTCTTCCTGGTTGGCAGAAGACCAACCACCTTCTTTCTGTGCCCTTACTTGGTGTAAAGACAGAGAACAAGCAAGCTTTCTGGTTTCTCTTCTTACAAGAACACAGATCGGATCAGAGCAGGGCCTCATCCTTATGACCTCATTAACCATAATTACCTCTACGAAGGCCCTATCTCTAATTGTGATTACATGGGCTTAGAGTGTCAAAATATGAATGGGGGGACACAAAAATTCAGTCCAAAATAGTTACCTGAGGCTTAAAGCAGATGGTTCCTACATTCAATCTCATACAAACTTTCATGAAAACAGTTTTTTGCCATCAGCACTCAAAACCAGAACATTGAACCTGGCAGAACTCAGGTGCCGTACTTTCTTTGATTGTCCTCATCTCTCTCATGGTCTTTTCCCATGAGCTTATGAACCATCTTTTCGCCTTCAGGTACTTACATACATGATCCACACATAGGTACATGCATACATATGTATGTAGATACATACATTTCTGTGATGCAAAGAGAGGCATAACTTGGCAATATGAAAGTATGGATGGGGATTGGGTGAACTTGGAGATTCTCTTTGTCCCTAGAACGCTCCGTCTTGATTATGGACCAGCCAGAATAGTCTTTACATATAACTAGCTAAAATTATTTTGAAAGTATGTATATAAACTTTAAAAAACTTAATTAGTTTGTCCCAAAGGAAAACTCCAGAATCCGACGACTGGATCTTTAGATGACTAAAATGAAAAGTTGATGAAAACCACAAGTGTATAAAATATAATATTGTAATCATGGTAAATATAATTATTGCTTTCTGTAAATTAAGAAAAAAGTGGACATATGCAATAAATACAAATGGTAAGTAGCAATAGTATTAGGAAAAATCACAACTCTGATTCTTGGGGAAAACATTATTTTATTTTGTTCTTGATTTGGTATGTTTTAAAGAGTTAAAATTCTTAACACAATAGTATAAAATAATGACACATTCAAAAGAGGCAGCATAAATTGAATGACAAAGTGTATTCAAATAAAATCTCAATAGCATGGAGTATTATCCGTTTAAAACATCACCAAAATTACCAGATACATTATTGACCAAATAGATCCAATACTAGCAATGACCTTGGGGAAAGGGACATGTATGCTCTATATCATAACATTTCAGAATTAGCAATAAGTAACGGAGTTGGCAAAGATAACCATCAAATAAAAAACATAAGTAATGAACTGCAGCGATGTAGAGAGGACACATGGATCTGGGAAATGAGCCAATATAAAGGTTATAATAAGTGTGTTTTTTAAAATGACAGGTAAGACCTAGAGGATAAAAGTTTGGTGTCAAAAAAGTATGGTGGTACTAGCTCCTAACTCATGACTAGATAAAACAGAAAATGTGTAATGAAAATCCAAAACAACAAACAATGATAGTCGGCCTGCAATCAAATTTAAAAATTCCCAAATTAATTTTGCTTTCTTACTAAATATATGACTTTTTCCCTTATTCTGTAAAGTTAACTACAATCTAATTAATTTCAAAACAAACACATTTGATTTAAGAAACATGCTTTGGGCAATTTCATTTAATGTCTTACTTCAAGTGTTATGCATAATAACCTTAAATTTACTTTTTAATATGTAAGTAAGCTGATATTACACACATCTAGGGCAACATGAGATGCTTTATTATATGTGACGAGGAGGGCAGTTAATTTGGCAGAGTCGTCTATGAACATGTTAGGACACTAGAGAGCTGGGAGTGAATCTAAAACTAAGAGGTAAATGAAGCGTTCATCCTTGAAAGAATCAGGAAACTGAAAAGAGAAGGGCACGAGGGCAAAAACAGGTCAAGAGAAAGCCTGCCAAAAATGCAATTTCAGCGAATTATAGGACTTGTACAAGATAGCAAAAGTTTGGGTGGAAGTATCAACCAGGATTTTAGCATTTCTTTACATTTCTTACGTTACAGTTGCGCACATACCCACGTGCGAACACACACACACACACCAGCACACTACCATGATAAAAATGTAAGACCTATCTTGAATTCCCTGAAATTTCAAGACTTTGAGTTGAAGGAAATGCCACAAGGAAGGTTGTAAGATGTAGATTTTGAAGACTCGCATGACAAGAAACCCAAAAGGAAAAATATTTCTTTGGCTTTTAGTCAAATCGAACTTCAGTTTTCCATAAACTTTTCTTTGGGTGACCTGGGCACTCTACCGCTAAACTTACTAGAGTTCTAAGTAGGTTTCAATGTGAATTTCTGCTAGTCTTCTACCAGCTGAATGAGATGAGGCAAGGGAGAATATTAGGTGCCCCACCGTTGAATTTATAATTCTAACCAGCTCTGAACATACATAGATCATTCAGGCTCTGTTAAGTCATCTTAGTTAAATGAAAGAAATGGCTATCATTTTCAATTACATTATTTTAGCAGTTTAGATTTAATCATACTTTTGGCAGTACAATTTCCCAGCTTTATACACTTTTATTTATTGAATTAGCACTTAAAACAAGGATTGTTATAATTAAATGGACCATGACCTTGAACTGATAGAGCTATAATTTGGAAATTACACTTTCTAATATAATTATTAAATGGATTTAGCATACATCTAAACTCCCATCTAACAATTACAGTCAGCTCTCTATTATCCAAGAGTTGTATATCCAACTGGTAAATCAGATATTTTATTCATCTTACTGGCTATATTATTTTATCCATTTAGCTCTTTCATTATTCATTAATCTATCACTTTGAAGACTTTTCTGCTCTTTGCAATAGTATGACAAAGTTGTGTGCAAAAGTACAGCAAAATTAATAGCAAATATTTGTGTACTAGTATTTCCATTATTATTTGGCCATACCTCTTGAAAACTTTATAATAAACTAATAAATAGAAACTAATTTTCATTTGGCTTCAAGCATTCTTCAAATATAAAAATCTGATTTTATTTTGAATTAGAAGATTGCGTTTTTCGTATTCCTATGAATTATTTATCATTACAAGTATAAAATAAGAAGACATGGAAATAGTCATGGAGGGAGTTCTGGTACTGCTTAGGATGGAGAAAGCATTGTTTAAAAGATAGCTAGCAATTAAAATGTAGGGTTTGAAAGTTCTGTTTTCACAGTACCACCGACCTTTATAAATGACATGTTCTTAGAGGAGAAAAGCTTTGTCTGTCTTTTTAAAAAATATTTTATTTATTTGACAGAGAGTGAGATAGTGAGTGCAGGAACACAAGCAGGGGGAGTGGGAGAGAGGGAAGCAGTCTTCCCGCAGAGCAGGGAGCCCGATGTGGGGCTCGATCCCAGGACCCTGGGAACATGACCTGAGCCGAAGGCAGACACTTAACGACTGAGTCACCCAGGTGCCCCAAGCTTTGTCTGTCTTATACATCCTGTATAACCAACTTATAACAGAGAGAACTCTTAACATTAGTTCAATTACAATACAGTTTTTTACTTCTTCAAAAAAGGAGACTGCCAGTCTACTACTGCCAGACCAAACAATCCCTCGGGTGGGGTCATTATTAGCATCAGGGATGAGGACAGGATTAGACTGAAAAACCTGTCTTTCTTTGAAAAAGATTATTAAAAGGCTATCTATGAGGAAAATTGCTTTTTTAATTCTTTGGACTTAAATATGTAGGTAACTAACAAATTTGAATAAAAACACTTACCAATAAAAATGATTAAAATGATTATTTTAAAGGCTTGTTTCATTAGAAAAAAAATACAACAGATGACAATTTCTTGGGAGAAAGCATGATGGTTAAATAGGATAATTCTAATCCTCAGCAAATAGAGCACATGGAGAGAGGCATCTGGGGTCTGATCTGGGATGTGTACTGTGTTTACAACTTCCAAGAGATCCAACTACACTGGTATTCCCTGTTCTGGGAGGAGACCAACAAAATCAGCCAACATCTGAGTTTTTAATTAGTTGGGTAGAAGATTCCTTTCTCAGAAATCATGTGGGAGAGGCCATCATTTCCTGAGATTCTTCAGGGGCAGTAAATGAACCAAGGGCTACATGAGGGGATCTGCCGTAATCACCGAGGAGGAAGTGGGATGTCCAAGGAGGAATCAAGGCTTGTGGATTGACAAATACAGTAAATGAGAATAGCGTAGGAAAGCCACAATGCAAGATGTAAAGAAGAGCTCCTAGAGCCAATGCCAAGAGCACCAGGTGCTTATTGAGTTGAAGGGGATATGAAAATTCATATGGAAACCAACAGTTAATGTAAGTTTCTCAGCCACTAGACCTTAAAATATTTTTGAATGTTCACAGACAGCCAAAACCAGCACTTGTGAGCAGTGGATGCTGTGGTCAACTCAGTAAGAAAAGAGGATCCTTGTGCTTTGTCTTCTTTGCTCCTTCAGGCTATGCATAAAAAATTCAAGACCCACAGGTCTTAATCACAACCCAAGCCATTTCAAAGTTTCAATTAATGAGGCGATAATAGGAAAATCTCTGTTTTTTTTTCTTTTTCTTTTCTTTCAGTTATCCTGAGATAGAGTTCATGTGTTATCAACCGGCCTTGAAGGAGAAAGAAAACAAAGCAAAAACTAAGCAAACCACATGCTGACAGCATCCTCAATAACATAATCTCTTTGGCAAACAAACCAAAAAATAATTTCCCAGGACGCTAGAGCTTTGGACTTCAATTCTGAAAGAGCTTAGCAGTACTTTTTATTTGTTTGTTTATTTCCTAATGGAAGTTCTAGTTTTCCTATTGATTTTTCAACCTCCCTTGACTGTATTCTCAAATGTCTATGTAGCCTGCCACATAATCTATAGGTCCATGCTGATAGAGTCATCTAAACCTGTCAATCAGAAAGGATTTATTAAACACAGGTTATGCACCTGGCATTTTGGGGAATAGGAAAGAAGTAAGGGACACATCCCTTGCTCAAAAAGGATAAACCAATATTTTGTCATAATCAAAGATAAGACTCTGTGAGTGTAAATAGGAAGTATATTACCTGGTAAAGAATAGGATTTCTCTAGCTACTTGAAGAGTGTGGAAATCTTAATGATAAATTTGGCATATTGAGTCTTTGGGCAAAGAGCATTTTGCTGCCTCATGTATTTTCTTTTCTTTTTTTTATAAAGATTTTATTTATTTATTTATTCATGAAAGACAGAGAGAGAGAGAGGCAGAGGGAGAAGCAGTCTCCCAAGGAGCAGGGAGCCCGACGCGGGACTCAATCCCAGGACCCTGGGATCATGACCTGAGCCAAATAACTTTCTAAAACATATTTCACTCTGTTTATCTTTTCGACTACTTTTTGAATGATGCTGATTTTTCTTATTCTCCCATTGGTCTAATTTATAAGTTGTAACTTTTTGTGTGTTGGTTCCTGGTTTGGGGACCAAGCTGATGTTAGCACACCTGAGAGAAGGGATGATCATATTTGCTGCCCCAGCATCATTGCTTATTTCTCTGTTCTTTAGTGTCATGGGGAAATTAGAGAATATGAAAATCTTCAATCCTCATCCCTGGCAGTTTACAAATTCAAACCAGAACTTTACCTAGATAGACTTCTTTCAGTTTCAGGTTGTGTTTGGCTATGTCCGTTGGAGACATGATGTGAGGTGGCATCCTGTACACCGTAACACCGGGAGGAAGATGGAGTCCATAACCACCATTACCTCCTCAGCACCTTTTCCCAGCGTTTTAGTTTACTCTCAAACTTAGTTGGGTCATTATTTCCCCATTTCTCCAAATGGGATAATCACACCCTCACTTTGCTTGCTAAAAAGGCTACTCATACTCTCCTGTGGAGTCTAGCTTTAGATTGGAAAAAATCCTTCATTCTTTATATTTCATTTTCATAGGTCACTTTGTTATGTAAATAGAAAGAAAAAAAACCCACAAGCAAGAAAGTACAATAAGGCAGTACCAAGTAGGAATACAAAGTATTTTTGTAATACAGAGTCAAGCCACAATTTGTCATATCTGCGACAAATATAGAACCAGGTGTGGGTGCATATATATATATATGTATATATATCCATCAAAATATTGACCAAAAGCATATTCCATAGCTGTGTAACTGTGGGTGTGTCTCTTTGCAATTTTCTAGTCACCTAGTAAAAGTAGTGCGATGTAGGCCTAATTAGTTGTTCTCTCTCTCTCTCCCTCTGTGTGTCTTTCTCATTACGTGGAAAAATCTTGCAAACGACCTAACTTATGTTAACTTTTCTATTTGTTTCTAACCAATAGAAAACTGATCTGTTTTCTAGTATAAAAACACATGCCTTCATTAGACTGTCCCACTAACTTCCTTGTGATAGACATTTCTTGGATTTTTCCTGAGTACTTTCCTTTTTTGTAATTCTCCCTCACAAAACAATAGACCTTCCTAACTAGTTTCAAGGAAAAGGGTGTTGTACTTGAAAATGAATAGGTACATAAATAAATAACAATAAAAGTAATAAGGTTAGAACTCTCTTCCTAGGAAAGGAATTTGGAACAAAGCAGAGAGAGAAGAAGGTGAGCAGAGAACAAGATCCATAGCAAGGAAACTGAGTTACAGTTTGCATCCATTCATTTGCTTGTTTGTGTGTTTATTTTTGGTAGGGAGTGGTTATACATGAAAACAAGGACAGTTTTAGGTTGTGCTTATACTTCCTTTTAAAACGCCATAGGATCTCTATTCTTGGGTTTTACAAGAGAATCTTCAACGTATGTTTTTAAGTTCTATTAAACATACTCCTCTTTCTTGATCTGATAACTTCCCTTTGATATTTACTCACTGGACAACCAGAGAAAAGTGAATCAATTAATGATGTGCTCTTTCAACTTTTCTGCTCCTTCTACTAATGGTTTTGGCTCTTTTAGGACTGACACTTATTCTAGAGAATTAACTTTCAGGAGCTTTAGCCAGACATTCACAACGAAAACTCACCCATTCACAGTAACAGCAGTAGGCTAAACTAGGCACACAAAGAGGGCATAATGTCCACAACTTGTTTACCTTAGTTTTCTCTTCTGTAACATGAAGGGGACTGGAACTAATGTTCTCAAAATTTCCTTCCTATTTCCAATTATTTTCCCATATACATGTGCACACACACAATCTCTGTCTCTCCTACCAATTTAACAATTTGTAATCTAAAAATATTTTAAAATTTGTTGAAACAATATTGCACTGCATTCCTCTCTTGATGCTATATATATTCTTAATCACTTGCTTAACATGCATATTTTCAAAATTCTTTAGAGCTATGAGTTGATAACAGAGTCTTAAGTACTACAGGTATGGTATTCCAGGCTAGGCTACAGCTTTTGAAAATAATTGTGCTCCGGCTTCTTGAGTAACAGTATAACCCCTTATGCATGATCATCTGTTTATAAGTATTAAGAACAACATTTCATCATGCAATCAGTAGAGTTTTGCAATTTGTCTGTAGTTGACACTTGGAAGATCTTTCTCTCTAGTAGTTTTCCCACTGAATTAGAAGGACCAGGATGACCTTTAATAAACCAGATGCCAAGGACTTTATTATCATTATTCTGGGTGTACATTAAACTATTTCAACAATTTGACAATTTCTACCATGCTTATGAAAAACCCAGCTACAAGTTAATCTTAAGTATTGTCTCCTTGACAATAAGCTACACTATAAGCATCCCCTTCTTCAGAAGTTCATTCATTTCTTTATTTTGAGTAAAAGAAATATTAATATTCCATATTATTGAGTATCCACTGTGCTTGTGCCATGGTTCTAGGCATAAGAAATATAGATCCCACTTTGCTGCTATGTAGCTTATATCCAAGTGGAGGGGCTATGAAAATTTCAGCCACAGAAACTATGACACATAGTATAAAAATTATGTTCAGAGAACTAAGAGGACATAGGTCATAATGATCTACCTAGTATGAAGGATTAAGGAAAACATTTATGAAGAAATGTAGGTTGATTTTGGAATGAATGAATAAGAATTTAACTCAGTGAAAAGTAAAAGGACATTCCAGACAAAGGAGACAATATATGTAATAACAAAGTAGCTGAAAAGAGCAGTGAGCATTTGATAAACTGAACTAAGTCTTATAGAGTTGAGGCCAACAAATACAAAATGAATAGATATTTTGAAGGACTATGTTCATGAAGCACCTTATAAATCGTGCTAAAATTTCGGTCATTATTTAAAAGGTCATGAGAAGCCAATAAAGGAATTTATTTTGTATGCATGAATGTGTGGGTGAGTGATATATGCATGGTTAGCTTTTTAGTTGGAAAAAAAACACTCCAGCTGAATTGTGAAAGAGAGAATCAACTGGAAGAGAGAAAGAGACCAGCTAATGGACTACTGCTGAAGGCCAGGTTATAGAAGATTAAAAAAATCAGATTTATAAAAAGATACGGTAGAACAAGAAACATTGGAAAGAACTTTAATGAAGTATAAACATGTTCCTAAAGTAAAACCTATCAGTGTTATTGATAAACTATACTGGGGAGAAGTAGACAAAGAAAGATGATGTCAAAGATGATTTTCAGTTTTTTGGCTTGTGTACTTGGTTTTCTGGCCATTTCATTTCCTTGATATAGAAAATACTGGAAGCGGTATAAGGGTTAAGATCATGAGTTCTGTTTTGGAAATAATACATTTCAGGTTCCTATGCAATATTCAACAGGCAGTTTGGGTATAGAGTTGGATATTTATGGTTTGAAACTCAGAGAAAGATTTGGCTATAAATGTGGGTATAGGGTAGTAATCATCAAATCCGTGAGTGTGGTCGATATTGCCTAGAGAAAGAAGACGGCAACAAGGAGACATGCTCCAGAGCTGATCTTAAAGAACTTCAAGTTATATTCACTAGTCTGAAAAAGTTAAATGAACAAAGTACCCTGATAACAGTGGCCAGTGATGTCAGGAAAACATCAGGAGAGTGTAGGGTCATGGAAAAGAAGACAGAGAGTGTTTCCAGAAGAAGGCCATTGTCAAAAGTATTAACTGCTTCAGAAAGGTCAAGTAAATGAGAGCTATTAAATGTCTGTTGGCTTTAGTGATACAGATATTATTTTTGACCTCAGCAAGAGGACATTTCATTGGAGTAACAAGAGCAAGAGACAGATTAGAGTAGGTTGAGAAGTTCCTGTGCAGCAAGGACAAGGAGTCTGTGATGTAAGACAGCTTGTTAAAGAAGTTTGGTGGTGAAGAGAATTGGAAAGCTAGAGCATCAGTTAGAAGAGGAGTTGAAGCCAATCTATCATTTTCATCTATAATAGGGTAGCAGCTGGAGGCAACTTGGCTTGGGGGTGGGTAATCAGAGATCCTTCAGAAGGATCCTTCAGAGATTCTTCGGATCCTTCAGAGATCCTTCAGGATCCTTCTACATCCTTCAGAAATCCTTCTTCTATTCTGTAAGAGCACAGGAAACAAGGTAGTTATTCTGCTTTCCATGATGTCCAGTGAAATAATATTATATATAAACAGAGGAACAGATGTAGGCAAGGTGTTAGCCAATGTATTTAAAGGGGTGCCTGGCTGGCTCAGTCAGTAGAGCATGTGACTCTTAATCTTGGGGTTGTAAGTGTGAACCCCACATTGGGTGTAGAGATAACTTAAAAATAAAAATGTTTAAAAACATTAAAAAAAGATATCCTTGAATATAAAAGGTAATGTTTTATAGGGTTTTATTCCGTTTCCTTTTTATTTTTGTTTACATATGGTCTCACACAGAGGAAGGGAAATGGAACAGAAAATTATTTTCATAACCTTCTTTCCATTCTGATTCTAAATACCAAATGCCTTTTTATTAGTTTGTCATAGAGAAAAAGGGGACTTTTTTTTTCCCTAAAATGAGTATATTCTGTCCTGAATTTATACAGATTTGGGGTAAATTCTGCTTCAGACCCTAAAAGACAGTTCGATGACAATAACATGTTGGAGAATTTTATTTATTTATTTTTAAAGATTTTATTTATTTATTTGACAGAGAGAGAGAGACAGCGAGAGCAGGAACACAAGCAGGGGGAGTGGAAGAGGGAGAAGCAGGCCTCCCGCGGAGCAGGGAGCCCAATGTGGGACTCGATCCCAGGACCCTGAGACCATGACCTGAGCCGAAGGCAGACACTTAATGACTGAGCCACCCAGGCACCCTGTTGGAGAATTTTAAACTCATTCTCTCCAGGATAGTATACAAAAGTATCTCTAGACAAATGTTTTACAGGCAATGATTAATATGCCTGCATTCAAAAAAGAGGTCTATAATGACATGCATATATTTGAAATGAAGGAATATGCTTTTTAAATGTGAGATTTCTCAATATCTCACATATGAAAACACTGAGATAAATTGTGCACTGTGTTATTTCAGAGTGAGATCTCACTCAACATATTTTAAAAATATATTCATGGAACAAGATGCAGAAAATATTATAATAATCTTCATATAGAACTGGTCATATGATCCTAGGCAACATAATTCAAATCTCCAATGG
Organism: Eumetopias jubatus; assembly: GCF_037043125.1. Lineage (NCBI taxonomy): Eukaryota > Metazoa > Chordata > Mammalia > Carnivora > Otariidae > Eumetopias > Eumetopias jubatus. The sequence continues at coordinate 33,056,762 of NW_028274807.1, forward strand.
TGGTCCAACACATATGCCTGAACAACCATATAACAAAGGTACAAGACTTATACCAGCTATATCTTTTTCTTCTAAACGTTTAGAAGAAAACCATAAAAAGCAATTAAAATTTTCTAGCTTAGATATCATAATTATAGAATAGACATGTGACATGTAGCGGCTGCTAAATAATATTTTCTTCAAGAATTATTAAGGTGGCATATTCTAGGGCATGAAAAATTTTCCCATATAAAGGAAGACTTAAAATGAAGTCACTAATTTCAACTTGTCGTATAGCATGTTGAAGGTCAACCTAATAAGGACTTTAGTGAATTGCCTGGGACTACTAATTTGACATATGACACTTTTGCCCATTTAGGATTAGTTCTCAACTTAAATCTAAATAAGTATGCTAGTATATAGTATTAAATGTGTGCTGTTTTGATAGGTAATATATATTTTCCTGGGTTATTGTAAAGCTAATTTACATAACTGATCATTCAATTCTATCAACTTTTTAAAAAAGGAAGTGAAGTTTTATGAAAAGCAAATAGCCAGCAGACAAGTGATTCTCAACATGGGTAAGGACAGACATGATATATAAATGAGTTACCCTCAGGCATCTTTAAATTATGCAATAGTCCTTTATTCTTGGGAAATTCAAGGGTTTAATGACCTTGGCAACACAGTAACAGTGCTACATGCCTATTGCAATATACTGTAAGATAATTTGGCATCATAAAATATTTTGATTTCTGGAGGAATAAAATATCTTCTTAAGAATTAATATCACCATTCTTCATACACCTTGTGAGATGTCTACTTATCTGACAAGGTTTAGGTATACTCAAGGAAAATAAATAAATTGGTTAGAAATCAATAGATCTTTTCATAAATTAAAATACTTTGCATTGAAATATCAAAAAATGAGTTGACATTTTTGTTATCTTTTTTCTTTACTCTCCAGATAATTACTGTATTCTAATTTTTGAATTTCTGAGCACATGACAGAAGACATTCAGATTTCTGATTCTCTTTTCTTATAATACATTTTGTTCAATTCAAACTACTGTACTGAGTGATGAATAGGTGTACATTTTTAAGCATTTAGAAGGATTTTGTTATGATTTATTTTTATTCCAGGAAACAAACCAGTCTGTGGATAAATGTTTCTAAAACAGATACCAGAACTAGTATCGGTAATCAGTTAGTATTGCTACATTACTAGTGGGAATTTTCAGGCCCTCCTCCACCTCTGGGGAGGGGTGAGGGGCTGGAGGTTGAATCAATCATCAGTGCCCAGTGATTGAATCAATCATGCCTAAGTAATGAAGCCTCTATAAAAACCAAAAAGCATGGGGGCGGCGGGTCAGAGAGCTTCTGGGTTGGTGAACACATGGGGATTTGGGGAGAGTAGTGTATTCAGAGAAAGACCTTGGAAGTCCTGTGCCCTTTCCCCATACGTTGCCTGGTGCATCACCTCCATCTGAATGTTTCTCTGAGTTCTGTGAGCTGCTTTAACAAATTAATCAAATTAATCTGCCATTTCCCTCCTTCCAATGTAATGTTGTTTTTATTTATTCCCTTTGCCAAATATTGGTTTTAGAGATTTCCACTTGCTTTTCCCCGTGATGATAGAATGTGGGAGTTATTCCAAATACCAAATATATCCATCCTCATTACATATTCATGGCCAGTGAAATGATCACCAGGCAAATCTACAGACACATTAAAAGCCAGCATTCAGCCAGGAGCCCACTGATATCTGAAGTGGTGGGGAGAGGTGGGCAGTCTTGAGGTACTGTACCCTTAACCCGAGGGATCTGATGCTATCTCTGGGTAAAGTCAGAATACTGTAGAACTGTGGGGCACCCAGTTGGTGTCTGAAGAATTACTTGGTAGTGTGGGAACCCCATCACCTGGACACACACATCAGAATTGTGATCAGAACATTTAATTTTCACAATAAAACTTAATTCCCCTGTCAGATTCCAAGACTATTAATAACAACAAGCCATCTGTATTCTGAACGGAGTATCAAAGATGATAAATATGACATTGAATGTTGGGGAATATGTCAAAAGTATTGGCTACTATCAGGGCAGTCCAAATATTAATTAAAAGTTTAGAAAATCTCTTTTATTTCAAAGTAAGTAAAATTATAAGAATTTAAATTACTTTTTACTTTCATTACCCAACTGTGTCAAGAATTGTTGTAATAATAGATTAAAAAGTATTCAACAAGACAAGAGCCTATTTGTATTAACCTGAAGCTTCATCTGTGGGATGGTGATATCTGTTTAGATTCCCTCGAGGATTTAAAATTTCTAGACTTCTCTGAAACTTTTGAGGCTGCAGTAGTAGCCCATCCTTTCTCATCAAGACCTTATCCACCCCTCTAGTCTGAGAGATACTTAATAGGTTTTTCTTTCCCAAGGAAATAGGTCCAGTCTTTAGCTGGCCCCATATCTTCCCTTGCTGGCTGTCAGGCTGATGATAATCAGATTAAGGCACACCTAATTCATCTAGAGATGTGCTGGACCTGATTAGGGAAGAAAGAAACTATAATCTCAAAGGAGTGAAATCTGGCTAACATGTACTTGCAGGGACCTGGAACCATCCATGCAACTGGATTGATACTGAAGGTGCTCCACTAAGGAAACCAGAAAAGAAGACCCAGTTAGGGAGAGTTTACTGACTTGGAAAAGCTCTTTAGGGATATAAGGACTGCACTCCTTGGCCTAGACCCAACATAAATGTAAATTCAAAGTTAAGATGATCCCTAGAAATGTTGAAAAAGGGATTGCTCACATTGAGCAAGGTGGAAATGCCTAATTGAGAAAGAATAAGAGGTTAAAAGCCCATGGAAATGGGCAAGCTCGGACAGATATGTTAGTAACACATGAAGTCCCACCAGAGAATTACATTCCGTGGGAAAGTGCAAAGGATACCACATGCGCTAAGGCCATTAGGAAGGAGCTAGTGAAGAGACACCAGCATCATTAAGAAGTTCAGTGATGCTTCTCCTCTGAACAGAATTGCACTCACCGATAATGGATCCTTTCAGGCCCCTGAAAGAGTAGAGGCCAGGTAGCAGCACTTAGTCACCAGAAGGCAGACTTATGAGATAATTATTATAATGCCTGAGAAAATTCAGATTTGTAGCCAAGGGGATCTGACCCAGAGAGAGTTATAGTGATGGTTAATAAAGCACGGCATTCCTAGGAACAGAATGGATGAGAAGCAAACAGGGAAACTGTCTAACATTGTTATTAAAAGAAAGCAATATTGGATGAACAAGAAGCTGAGGGCAATGGTGCTAATAGAAAGCTCAAAATCCCTGATTAGTTTCTAGAACGGATCCCATTTTCAGGCACCAAACCTACTAAAAATAAAGATAAAATAAGTAGCTGTGTCCTGATGGAGAATGCCTGAACATTATTATAACAGCAGTATGCACTGTTAAAGAATTTCCTTAGTCCTTCCCCAGGAGACATATATGGTCATTAACTTAAGTAATCTTATAATGAGAAAAAGAGAATGCCCACCTATTTTACTGTTGGACACCGGCTCTGGGTAGATATTGATACTGGGGAACTGAAGCATCATCATGTTTCCTCAATTAGAGGGTATATATGAATAGCTTTGAGGAGGGCCTGAAGCAGGAAAAAGGAGATCCAGGAAGCATAGTAAGCAATTATGCTGCTTGAGCCATAATAATCTGCAGACCTTAAAATGTCTGGGTGTCAGTGGTGGGAGAAGATGCAGTATGCAATTAGAAGGATGCAACATGGACCCTCAAGGTTCTAGAGCAAGGCCATCCTATCCGCAGTAGAGACATATACACCTTTGAAAGAAAGCTTTTGGTGTTTGAACTCTACTAGAGAAAAAGTCTCGCCATAGGAAACAAGGGACCATGCTTCTGGAACTACCATCACAGGCTGGATTATTTTGGACTCACACTCAACAAGTGGCTGTAGGGGTAATCAATCATTCATTGGATCATTTTGCAATCAAAAACAAGGTCCTGGTCAGAAGGCACAAGCAAGCTGCACATGCAGTTGTGCCTCATTCTCATGTAATCAGCATTTCTCCCTCAGCTCACACACACTGATCTCTGGAGGGTTCTGTATGATTGACATAGAATGAAGAAAAAGATATAGCTTGTTTCGTGGTTGGGTGAACTTGATATGAGGAAGCAATCCAAAAATGGATGGCAGTTGCAATGCCACCCCACTCAGAAGTGGCCTTAAGAGGTGGCATAAAGATAAATTGTCCTAATGGGCAGAGGTTCAGGTGGTCCACCTGGTTATCCACTTCATATGGAATAAGAAGTAGCCTGAATTTAGAATATACATACATTTATCAAAAGCATAAAATTTTCTGGATAGCGGGTCTGGCTGGAAAAATATTGGAAGATCAAGGACACATTGATCTGTAATAGAGACATGAGCATGGGCATATGAGAGTGGGTATGAAGTGAAGAACTTTCCCTCACATGTTCATGCATACCAGGAAACATCCACCATATAGGAAGCACTGCAAATCCAAGTAGACAAAATGACTCAGTCCATTAGTGTCAGGCAGCATTTGCTAGAATTTATCCCAATGCCATGGGCACATATGTTTAATGGCCATGGGGGCAGAGAGGGAGGCAAGGCAAGAGCTCCACAACATAGATCTCCACTTATGAGGGCCCATCTAGCCCTGCTGCCATTCTTTCCAGCCTTTCTATGACAGGGGAGGTCTATGACACTATGCCTCAGAAACAAACCTACTACTTGGTGACATGTTGACTACATTTGCCCCTTCTGTATTGGAAGGGCCATTGATTTGTTCTCTAGTAATAAACACTTATTTTAAGCTAGAGTTTGTCTTTCCTGTCCATAGGACCTCCAGTTCCACTATCCAGGAGCTTACAGAAACACTGATCCACAGGCATGCAATTTCCACATAACACAGCTTCCAATAGGGTAACAACCAGAAAGTAAAAGAGTTATGGAGATGGAACCATCACCATGAGATCCACTCTTGGTATTACATTCTTCACCATCCAAACAGCACGAGCACAAAAATGGCCTGATGATGGGGAAGCTGAAGTGATAACCTCGAGGCAATGCCCTGCAAGGATGAAGTATCACTTTCTAGGATGCAGTATAATTATTAAATCTGTGACCATTATATGGCACATGCTCCCAAAAGGAAGAAAAAATTCAGTAACTAAGGTATACAAGCAGACGTGGTCCCACCTTCCATTATGCCCATGATCCAGTAGGAACTTTGGTTTTCCTATCCCTTCAACTTTGGATGCTGCCAAGTTAGAGGTCCTGGCTCTGGTCCCCAACAGGGATGCACTCTTGCCTGGAGCATAGCAAGAGCCTCAAAGTACTATATGTTAGAGATGCTACTTGGGCACTTTAGGAATCAGTAGGCAAGAAAATGAGTCATCATCTTTCAGGGATAATTGAATCTGATGATTAGGAGGAGGAAGACTGTTGTCCTAAATGGGGACAGGGAGAAATATGTATAGAGCTTGGCTGACTCAGTTGGGTGATTCACTTGGGTGACTCATGATACTTCCTTGCCTACGTGTAACTGTAAACAAATAAGTGCAGCATTTTCAGTCTGAGGGCTTCAGACATTTCAGGAATGAGTGGTTTACCCCCACCTGATAGATCACTTGTGGCCAGCAAAATGGATAGCTAAGGGTGGGAAGAGTTTAGAATGAAAAGTGAAAAGAGAGAGAAATGAGTACCAGTTGTGGCTCTGAGACCATTGGAACAATTGATTTGGTCTTTTTCCCACTTTTTCCCACTTCTAATTTTCCCTTTTGGAAGATTCTCACAGAAACTATGGAGGAGCTTCTTCCCAAACCTACATAGAAAAGTGGATCAGGAGCGTATAATGCATAGACTGTGGCAGACATGGGATGTGCTGCTCAGATCCCCTTTTAACAAAGGACTCACTTGCTCAACTGTGAGGAGTGTGTTCAGCTGAAAGCCTCCAGCTGTGAGCTCCTTTAAGACCCATCCTGGTTTTTGAGCTCAGGTCATGTTCTTCTGGGGATGACCCCAGCCAAAGATTGAACAAAATAGTATTGGTGAGAGCATGCGTTTCTTGGGAAAGCCCTTCACGGTGGTTGAGCAAGATGTTAGGACAACAGCCTCTTTCTGCCTAATGAAGGATTCCTCTAAGGAGCCCACTTTTCTCCAAAACTGGCTGACGGATACTTTGTTGTGGTCTGTCTACCTTGCCCAATTCTGCTTTTTTCCATTTTCCTTCGCAAGTATTACTTCTTTATAAAACATTTACACTCCTAGGGTGCTTGGGTGGCTCAGTCGGTTAAGTGTCTGCCTTCAGTTCAGGTCATGATCCCAAGGTCCTGGGATAGAGTCCTGCATCGGGCTCCCTGCCCAGCGGGAGTCTGCTTCTCCCTCTACCCCTCTGCCCTGCTCGTGATCTCTCTCAAATAAGTAAAACCTTAAAAAAAAAAAAAAGTTTACACTCCCAACTTTTTCTCAGTGCTTGCTTCCTTCGGAGCTACACCTGTGACAAAAACGACCTGAACCATGTGGTATATATAGTATTCATGATTATATTCCTATTGCCTAAGCTGGTATCTAGTAGATAGTTATTACTCAATGAATCTTAGTTGAATGATTTACTGTCATGTTCTATATATGATTTCTGAGAGAAGGGAATGAAATTGCTCATTTTCTAATCCACCGTTGTTTCTAATGATTAATTCTTGAGACCAGAGCTAACATGCCATTGGAGAGGGACAGCTGAAGCAAAGGTATTGGTATATTTTTTCCCTTTAAATTCAAGTATCCTTTACTGAAAGTTAAAACAGAAAACAAACAAACAAACAAACAAAAAACAATCAAATAAGCCACAAAAAATTATGTGACACATTGTTGTTGTTGTTGTTATTGCATGTTTTTTTTTCTAAAACACTTTTTCTGTGAACTTTTGCAATTAAGCTGAGAGTCATATGTAGGTGGTGTTTGTGGTCAGTTGTAGAAGCAATACCAAGGATACTCTCAGACTCTGATAGTCTCAAAATCTGTCATGTCTCCATGTCCTAAATCTCTTAGAGTTATTTCTTTCTGTCTCTCTATCATCTCTCTATCATCTCTCTCTCTCTCTGTCTCTCTATCTATCTAATCATATATCATCTATATAAAGAGATTTTTAAATTTTTTCTAAGTAATTGGTTCACAAGATCACAGGTGATAAAAATTATGAAATTGTCAGGTAAACTCAGATGAGAGTTGTAGGGTAAATTCAGATGAGAGTTGATGTTGCAGTCTTGATTCCAAATTCTTCAGGGCAGCAGACTTTAACACGCTGGCAGATTTGTTATGTTGCAATCTTGAGAATTCCTTCTAGAAACCTCATCGTTTGCTCTTAAGGTCTTCAATTGATTGGATGATATTAATTATGAAACTTAATCTGTTTTATTCAAAGTCTACTGATTTAAATGTTATTTACATCTAAATAATGCACCATCTAGATTAGTATTTAACCAAACTACTGGGTACCATGGACTAGATAAGCTGACACATTAGCCATCAGTGGTATTTTATCTGGAGGACCAAACATAGATGCATTTTCTGCTTTAGAAGAAAAGGAGAAATCTTGGAATTTTACTATCCTTCTCATATCATATAGGTATAAGTTTCTGAATTTGCTAGGAAACCAGGAAGCTAGAAAGCCAGGTTTCCTGAGCAAATGAGTTTCTATTGAAGTGATTAGAATGACGGGGATGCTGGAGAGCCAGATTTACTAGGAAGATCCCTGGTTCCCAGTCTCCATTTGTGAGGCCAGAAGTCAAGTGACCTCTGGAGGTTAAGGAAACTCTTAGCACATGCTGCTTTTTAATGTTTTTGAATGACAGTCTTGCTCAGAATGTCTAATTCAGGTGATTTGAGGGCTCAGTGCACAGGCAGACATAGGAAATATAGGAAATCCTATGTTGACAGGAAATCAGAAAAGAGATCATTCTCTGTTGTTTCCCTTTATCTTTTTTCATTGAAATACATACATTTCAAATTTACTGTTAAAATATTGATGTTAGAGAAGAGTACAAATAGACTTTTAAATATTTTAAAATATTTAGTATCCAGCCTCTGATTCAAGAAGAAAGAAATTTGGTATTTAGCAAAAGGGGAGGCCCCAAATAAAAGTTGCTAATTCTATTCTCAGGTTCACTGTCAGGCTTAATTTTATGTTAAAACCAAAGTTAAAGGAAAATCGTTGCCCAGAGTAAAATTAAGATCATGTTTTAAAATGCAGTTAATATTTCAAAATCAATGATTCAAAGGGTAAATTTTTCTTAAACTACACTGAATTGGAACATAGTGTAATAGAAATTGTGGATATATGAGGAACTCCACTTGCTTTGGGGCCAGAATCTTTGAGGAGGAGATGGATCCTCATAAAGTTCTATTGCTCTTTAAATTGTCTCTAGCAAGGCAGACTCAACAGAAAACAACTCTACTTCATCTTGTCTGAAGATTTGATCTCTCTATCTCCAATAAATGTTCCATTTAATACGATCATGTTTTTGAACTAAAAGTTTGTTGTAACTGTCCTGCAATTCCATCTCCATCCCCATTTAAAACAAATAAAAACAAAACTGCTCTTAACAGTCTTTATTTGACTATATAGGACTTTATCTTTTGGTTTTCAGGTCAGATCTTTAATGCAATATAAGCCACAGAGTCAATTATAAAGATAAAAACAAAGTGAGCTAGAATTTGAATATGAAGGGAAATAATCAACACTCCAAAGATTATATATATAGAATCATTAGGGCACCTCAGGGCACTCTGTCAATTTGACTAAATTGTTCTAGAAATGCATTTGCATTACACTTAGAATTATCCCAGTAATCCTTGACATAGTTCCAGCCCTGAGAGAATAAAGGACTATCCTTACTGTTTAGATTAAAAGCAAACAAGAGGATGGGGCTTTTTTTATTGAAATTTTTGTGCAAAATGTGTGTCATAATTTATTATGTATTTTACTAATGGCTTTAAACTCAGAAATTTGGTAATTTAACAGATATTTACTTTCTTCATCCCATTGTTTGAGAAAGCCTTACTTCTGGTATTTCTGTTGGTGCATTTGCACTTGGGTATTTAAAGGATCAGCGACATGAATTGTTATTTCTGTAATTGAAGATTTCCACATATTGCTTGTCCTCATAATAGGTTTGTTTGTATGGATCAATTTTATTACACCATATTTGTTACTACCTACTTCACATTCTATCTGGAGAAGATAATGGGTGGGCATTCAGTTTCATTCATAGGTATTGTTACTCAAACTCTATAGAATTCCTGATAGTTTTAAGAGTATACCAACAGGTTTTACTTGAGCCTTTGTTCTACAAAATGAAAACCTTGGTGAAAAACAAAGGTTTTCAGGGACACCTGGGTGGCTCAGTTGGTTAAGTGTCTACTTTCAGCTCAGGTCATGATCCTGGATGGGGCTCCCTGCTCAGCGGGGAGTCTGCTTCTCCCTCTGCCCTGCTGCCCCTCCCTCCCTCCACCCCGGTGTGTGCTCTGTCTCTCTCTCAAATAAATAAACAAAATCTTAAAAAAAAACAAAGGTTTTCAGCTGATCAATAGAATAGAGGATTCAGAAAGAGGCCCAAAATATAAAATTAAATCATAATTGACCAGGTGACACTGCAGTTTAGTGGAGAAAGGGGGGTGATGTGAAAAAATGGTGCAGGATTAATTGGTTTTCCACAGAAAAAAATAAAGTATATTGACCCCAACTTCATAGTATATGAGAAAAATGTTACTGTAGACAATTTGTAGGTCTAAATGTAAGTGGTACTCTTTTTGAGAAAAGACAGGTGTTTACCTGCATATTTATCAGCATTTGACAGAACACAGCTTTCCTCTCCTCCCACCCTACTCATTTTTTACTTTTATAGTTTCCTGCTCCTTCTGCCTCAGCTGATGGAATATCTGACACATAGACCCCATCAAAGGACTGATATCCTCCATTAAATCAATAAACTCACCTGCACTTTCCTCCATATTCTTTTTTTTTCTTCTTTTATTAAAATACAAGCTCTGGTCGCCTGAGTGGCTCAGTTGGTTAAGCGACTGCCTTCGGCTCAGGTCATGATCCTGGAGTCCCAGGATCGAGTCCCGCATCAGGCTCCCTGCTCGGCAGGGAGTCTGCTTCTCCCTCTGACCCTCTTCCCTCTCGTGCCCTCTATCTCTCATTCTCTCTCTCTCAAATAAATAAATAAAACCTTTAAAAAAATGTTAAAGTAACTTTAAAAAAATAATAATAATAAAATACAAGTTCTACTTCTGTCCTATCAGAGAAAACCAAACCAAACCAAATCAAGTTTCTCATCCATTTTATCCTTCTAGGTATTCTTTGCAAGAGATAGCTTAGATTTCTCTGAATATCTGAATTTTGAGTACCCCAGGGCTGGATCTTCTCTATTCTATTCCCTCTCCCTAAGTGACACAAAAGCCACATGGTTAATGACTTGTAAGTTTCTCTCAATAGCTTGGACCTATCTTGAGCTGGGGACTTGGATACCTAAATGGCTATTTACTATCTCTACATGTCTGCAACTGAAAGGTCCCTTTCTCCCAAACCTGTGTGAGTTCTGTGCTTTGAGCATCCATAAATGGTGCTGGGAGCCACTTGGTTCCTCAAACTAAACCATGCATGTTCTCTACCGTTCTTTTCATCAGAAGTCCATCCTATTTCAGAAATGCATCTCTACCTGTCCAACTCTGGGTTCAGTGTCAACTCCCTGATTTGATTTATAAACACCTCTGACCTCTACTACTCTATTATTACTGCTGCTGCTGCTATTACTACTGCTCTTGCTGTTGCTGCTCCTACTGCTGCTGCTGCTGCTATTGCTGCTGCTGCTGCTGCTCCTACTGCTACTGCTGCTGCTGCTGCTCCTACTGCTACTGCTGCTGCTGCTGCTGCTCCTACTGCTGTTGCTGCTCCTGCTCCTACTACTACTACTGCTGCTCCTCCTCCTCCTGCTGCTGCTCCTCCTGCTGCTGCTGCTGCTCCTACTGCTACTGCTGCTGCTATTGCTGCTGCTGCTGCTGCTCCTACTGCTGCTGCTGCTGCTCCTACTGCTACTGCTGCTGCTATTGCTGCTGCTGCTCCTACTGCTATTGCTGCTGCTGCTGCTGCTCCTGCTGGTGGTGCTGCTGCTGCTATTGGTGCTGCTGCTGCTGTTGCTGCTCTTATTTCTGCTGCTGCTGCTGCTGCCAGTCGGACCATTATTGCTACTACCACAGAGATCCTTCCATCTGCTTTTAAATGCTTTCCATAGGTCTACTTTTGCTCTTCACCTATGTTCTACACACACACACACACACACACACACACACACACACACACACACACAGGCCATGCCCATTTTTTTATTTACAGAAACAAATGCTCCTATATTGAATTTTTACTGATATTAGAATCAAAACAAAAACTCCCAAATCTAAAGGCCTGCCTAAAATTTAAGGCCCTGCAGGGTCTACCCCCAGCCTCAGTCTCCTCCAAAGGCTTACTAGATTTGAGCTGTATTGGCCTGTTTTCTATACTTCAAATTCTCTAGATGTTACTAGACAAGAGTTTGTACTTCCCCATTCCTGTGGAGGCTTTTTCCTTCCAGTCTTCTTGACTCCTTTCCTTTCTTCCACTCCCTGTGTAGTTGCTACTTCCTCAGTTCTTCCCTAAACATCCCAGATGTGCCAGAAATTCCCTATTTACTCTGTGGGACGGGTCATGTTTATTTCCTCCATGGTTCTTATCAAACAAATTTATTATATTATTATTCATTTATTTTCTGTTTTCTCCACTGGAGTACATCCCATCAATGTGGGAAACTTGATTTTTTTTTTTTTTTTTTTTTTTTTTTGCCCACCAGTTAATCACGAGAATCTGGTACAGTGAAATGCTTGATGTTTCAGTGGTAGTTGATGTTTGGTAAATATTTTGAATAATTGATTATTTCATTCCCAGGTGATGTCAGATATTGATGGATTAACACCTTGCTACTCAAAGTGTGGTTTCAGATCTGGGAGCTTGTTAGTTTTGTAGAACCTGTATTTTAACAAAATCCCAGTTGGTTTGCATGCATATTAAAGTTCGAGAAGCACAAGCTTAACATGAAGAGATTTTTCTTTTAAATAAGTACTACCCGAGAGTTCAAGATCTTCATATGCAAGTAAAGTTAGTCATAAAAGTCCTCTTGGAAATGGAGAGTATTGAGAAATACTTGAAATGTGTCAAAGGGACCAAATGAATATAGAGCAGGTAGGAAAAATGGAGTGTTTTAGGAAAGATTTGTAGACAAGAGCTGGTGAACTATATACAAACAGAATCAAGACTGTACAGAGTACTATGTCCCCAGTGGTAATTGCACAGATTTCAGCATGTGGACCAGGACACGTGAAAAACACTTTTAAGGGAAGCCAATAACTAGGAACTGAAAGGTTACCTCAGACGTAAAGAGAGGTGGCAATCACAAAGACATCCAAAATCGAGTGTTTAATATCACATGCGGGAACCTTATAACATATTGCTGTGATTGCTGAGGAAGCAGAAGTTGGCTCTAGCTTTATTCTAGATGTGATTCAATTTCGGCCTCTGTCAAAAAAATTTTTTTTTAAAGATTTTATTTACTTGACAGAGAGAGACACAGCAAGAGAGGGAACACAAGCAGGGGGAGTGGGAGAGGGAGACGCAGGCTTCCTGCCTAGTAGGGAGCCCGATGCGGGGCTCGATCCCAGGACCGTGGGATCATGACCCCAGCTGAAGGCAGACACTTAACGACTGAGCCACCCAGGTGCCCCGGCCTCTGTCACAATTTTTATACTGAGAAAGGATACTGTGAAATCAAGTGCTCCATTTCCTACCATCTTTCTAAAAACACCAAAGAACAAAACTTAAATTTCCTAAAACATAAAAAGTGAAATTAAACTGATGCCAAAAGTTAGTCGGAACATGGACTTTTTTGTGTGTAAATTTTAATAGGTCATCAGAAGTGACAAGGGTTTATGTAGACAACGACAAACTTCCTCTGCATGAGCAGGAACACCAACAGGTGATTTTCATTCAGGTCATATGGCTGAGGGTTTCACATATGTGAGAAGACGCAAAAAATACCTACTAGTACATTTTGATTTATTTACTAAAAACACATTTTAGATAAAAGGAAAGTAGAACTTTGAATATAACATGAACACACACACACACACACACACACACACACACACACACACACACACACAATCAAAGCTACCTAATGAATTTTCCTAGCCAACCGGCCAACTGTTATAATAAAGAATTCCTATACGGACTTTGTTAGTGGTAGCACAGAATCAAGAAGGACTTTTTTGTTGAAAGCTTTATAAAGAACGCTAAATACATTTTTCTCAGCTGAATAGAGAATCAATGACCATATTTCAAATAATTCAAAATATCCAGGTACTGACCTGCAAAGTTGTGCAACCAAACATAGCCTGATTCTTCTGAAGTCAACAGAAATTGAATAGAAGAAAGGAAAATATGCTTTTGGATTATTTTTACAGAAATCCTGTCTCAATATAAGATATATCTCTGGATAACCCTGATGGTACTTAACACCGCTTCCAAATATTTTGTTATTTTGCTAACTCAAAGTAGTGGGGGAAATAAGAATACAAAAGTAAACTTGCAGTTCCTCTTTTTCTTTGGGTATACATGTTATGATTAAGTTAAGGTACAGAAAAGTGCCTCAGGTACAGTGAGTTTTTCAACATAACCTAAAAAAAAAAAATGTCTTTTTTTTGCACATGCTGTTTTCTCTTATATCCATGGTTCTCTCAAATGCTTGACTAACTACAAAGACAAGCTAAAGTACACAAATGGGATAGATTTCCTAATATTTATCTGATACATGTCAGAAATCTATATTAGAATGCAAGATCTCTGAGACCAAAGTCCACACCTAATTCATCTCTATACTCTCAGGTCTACCAAAATGATCAACACCATTCTCACCCTCCCATGATTCTTGAATGAATGAACACATACCAGGAATCCTGTTCTTAGAGTAATACTTCACCATGATTGCTTTAGTTTTAGATGGCAGTTTAATTTCAGAGCAGAAAGTTTACTTTCCCCACTTGTATCAGGGTAGACTAACTTGTATGGTGCAGTATAAAACCTGAACGTCTTGATGGCTTAAAGTAATGAAGTTTTTTGGTTTTTTTCCTCATTTACACTTTATGTTTATCATGGTTGGCAGGGGTCCCTG